>NW_020799639.1:0-33056 GCF_003590095.1 Trichoplusia ni
CTATGGATCTTTCAACAAAACTCCTTCCATCTAAATGTGATCGATACAGTATTTATTCCTTTCTTTCCACTCGTCAATTGAAACCGACATGAACAGATAAAACGTACAAGGCAGTCACGTAGCTGTACCTTGTCCTTTCCAGTTGTAGTCTCATTGACATTCCGAGACTAGAGCAACATACCACTACACTTTACATACGTACTGGTAAACATAATATACGTAGGTATACTAGGTATGCTGTGGTATTGGAATTCCTAGCGTTTAGTGTTTCACGAATCTCTTAGCCTTTCAGGTTGCGTTTAGTTTATGCACGTGAAAAGGAGGGCGGTCACTCAACCTCGGTCCTATTCGCACGTCTGCGTTTCATTCGCATTCAAATAACGAACGTGTGAACGATAATTTGCTATCAATTAGAGGTGTTCGGTTTTTTAAGGTGAATGGAACATTTCACTTTGATTTAAATATTGATTTATTTATAAAATGGTTTTGAATAATTATGAACTATTCGGTTTTCACTTTTTTGCAATCAGTTTTCGAACGAAAATACCTCAAGTTACTTACAAGCACTTACCTGTTATTAAACAGAGCATAAACAGGTTTACAAGCTAACCGTGTACGCAAACTATCACTTTCCTTAATTATGGTGGCTTGGTTACTGCAACTTGGGTTCATATCTACACTTATAACATAATGCATGTTATCATTTCGCTTGTAGTTAAGTAAGGATTTGTTGGACGCAAATGATTATTAAGGTAATCAATAATAAGGCATAATCAGTTTAAATAAACTAGAATTTACTTGTAGGCTTTTGTGATATAATTTCTATGCAAGTCGAATATTTTTATCTAGTTTTGCAACCATTCAATAATTACGCATCCGGTCTGAAAATAGTAACTCAAAACGTTTCAATACACTAATTGCGTTTGTTATCTAAAGTTGACTAACACAGTTACTTTTTAAAATATTGCGAGACTCGAGTAAATACTCCTTGCTAATGATGTAAGTGGGTCGCTAAACACTCTTATCTAGTAGGTGTACTCTTTAAAAAAAAAGTTTATTTCGGCGCCTAGTGCGGGCCGGTGAACTCGGCAAGCAGGTAGTGATGTGAAGTCCACGATTAATGGCTGTTAATTAAGAGCGTAATTTTATCAATTAATTATAATATAGAAGATGAAAATTTACTATATGAATGCTTAGAGATTTGTTAAAGAGAGCAACAGGTTGCATTGAATTACATAACATACTCTACAATCTACATAATAAATAGGACTTTGCAGAACCACCATGAAGTTAACATTATTTTAAAGTTTATCTGAGCGATATGGTGGTCGCGCGGCCGGTGACCTCCGCAAACAGGTATGGCTTAGTGATGGGACGTCGCACTGTGGTGAGTAGAGTTTATTTTAAGAAAATACTTCGAGGTCGTGTTAGACTTGATAAATCAAGTTTACAAGTTAAAGCTTCAGCAATTATTAATCGCTTAATTTAATTTGTTTACCAAAGATTGTAAATTTATCAATTGGTAAATTTTAATAGCA
The DNA here is from genome assembly GCF_003590095.1 of Trichoplusia ni. Classification (NCBI taxonomy): domain Eukaryota; kingdom Metazoa; phylum Arthropoda; class Insecta; order Lepidoptera; family Noctuidae; genus Trichoplusia; species Trichoplusia ni. The sequence continues at coordinate 1,539 of NW_020799639.1, forward strand.
AATATTTAAAGTATATTTTAATTTATAGGGTGAAATTGCTGTTTTCAAACTTACATTAGATTGATGTTATTATTAAAGCATGCGAATTCGGAATAAAATTATGCACTAGCTGCTTTTTAGAAGACAATTTTATAAATTCTTACCACTTTTCTATTTACTACTATTTACCTCATTAAATCTATATTTTATAACAATACAAGTAATAAAATGAATGTTATACAAATGCCAGCTTAGTTAGAACTGCAAAGAAATTCAATTTTGCAATAAACGTAGTTAAATCGATTTGACTACCATTGTAAGTTTTTACGACAATTTAGTTGAACAACGTGGGTGTTCCATTTAGGCTTTTGTTCGACTATGAGGCGTAACATTAGATCTATTTGACCTCTTCACTGAAACAGGGTGACATTCTCAATTGATAAGAAAGCTTTGAGAAATCTTTAGAAACTCTCCTTTGCAATTTTAAGATTAGATTTTTATATAGCCTGCTTTAGATCCCACTGCTGGGCAAAGGCCTCCCCCTTTCTCTTCCAGATTAGATTTAGTATAGGTAATATTTATAAATCTGGTGTGCAAAGAAGTAAAAATAGTGTAAGATCATCTTTAACTAACGATAGTATAGCATTTAGTAATTTCAGAGTGTTTCCGCCTATATACATGCACGATAGTCAGATAGTAACGTTTTAAATCCCGCCTTTTACTGGTAATTGAAAAAGTTGAACATCAACAATAGACTTTCGACTACTTTCAAGTCGACTAATGAGTTCGTCCCATCTCTATTCGACCTAGTTCTACACAGCTACATCGGTACTGTACGTGAAGCCATTGTTACAAACAATATTATTTTAATTGCGGTATTTAGTCTGTTTACGTAAGCAGACGTTAGTCTTCTCAGAAAACACGTGATTTGATTGATGATTTATGTTAAAAGTTGTAGAGTATTACTGTATTATAGAAAAGGAAGGATCGCAAAACACCTGCATCTTGTATTGTAGCGTCTAAAGAGCTAATATTGTTATGTATTGTTCCTTTTGCGATAGTCACAAAACCTATCTTATCAATAAAAGTAGGAAGAAGTCGTTTGCTAAACAGATAGAATAACAATCCCAACGGCTTCCTATTTTTTATAGGAATACAAATAAATTGTTGATAGTTTCAAGTTTACTTTTTAGTAGAACTTGCAATTTCGTTTTGTATGCAACTAATTATTTATGAATAACGTTTTAACATGGCCGCTGATTGACCATCACCAAGTTAAAAGAACACAGGTTACCAAAACAAATGGCATTTGCTCAAGGATAAAAAAAAAGTAAAAAATCCAACGTCAATGGACAGAGAACCGGCTTTTTCTTATTCTTAGCGCGTAAGGGCGCATGGCGCATGCGTCCCGTCGACGCGCGCTCTCAAGTTTACCTTGAAACTTTCCACATCACATAACTACCAGCCTTTGACCTTCGCCACTTAGTTTAGAAAGATCCTTATATCTGGCTAAGTATTATAGACCCTATTAATAACTATTATATTTCTGCTTTATTATTATGTTAAACTTCGTAACATAATAATTTGAACTTTGATTGATATAATAATATCTCAGTAGGTAGCTTACTGTATTAAGTTATCAAGAAAATGGACCGAGTCACTTGTTTACTTTAAGATTTAAATACTTATACTTATTGCATTTTGTTCGATATCAAGGTAGGTGTTCCCCTTATCAATGCTTATCAGCAACTGGTTAATTAGAAGTACCATCTGCCTCTTAAAGATTAATTATTTCAGTAATAAATAAAATATGCAATTAGTTTCAAATCAATTCAGCTTCTAATGTTATGGTATGGTATAATTAATTGGATGATGTATATAAAATTCAAAATTTCATAATATTGTTCAATTAACAAGCCCAGTAGAAGAGTAGCATTATTGAACATGAGTATTTAAATAATTATATTACATTAACATTAATAAATTTTCTGAGGTGAGAAAAAATTTAAAATACTGCCGTTGAGACTACTGTCATCTACAGTTTGCTAGATCTCTCAGGTTCAGTTATTTTTAAATTTCCACGAACTATTTTTGATCAGTTACAATCGTAGATTTACCGCTATTTCACCATGAAACATTAAACACCATAACAAAATGCTACTCACCGAATAACCCAATACTATTAGCAGAAAAATCCGACACGATTCAGTTCCGTTAAAGTTTTACCCGCGATTTAGATTTCAAAATCACGTCAAACTAAACAATTTTCACTTTCTGTTGTAGAAACAATTATTTGGTCGCACTAATACACAATTCTCACTATCACGAATTAAGAATGTTGTATGAATTTAGTCAAAACTTCGATACTTTTACGTAAAGAGTTTTGAACTGATAAGGCACGACGCGTCTTTCCACACCGGTGACACTGTTGCTACTAGCGCTAGGTGCGGCGCGCGGGGCGGACGCCGCTGGAACTAGTTTCGTTTGCAATCTAGCGATGCAATAGCCGCAAAGTGCCAATAAGATCTCATCGGCTTAACTTTTTATTACTTGGTGTAAAATAAAAATAATTTATGCATTAATTAATGCAGACGCACAAGAAAGGCCAACGAACGTTTATAATATGCATTAAGTTATAGTTTCTTTAAAATGTTTGAAAAGGGTTGTGTTCGTGCAAGGTACCTACACTTATTTCTGGGAAATAAAAGGTATAATATATAATACCTAACTAGCATAATATATGAATCTTACGCAAACATTTTTTTTTTCTATAACTTAGGTTTTATTTAATTTAACAAAATATTATTATTGTAAAGGAACCAAAGCAGTTTGAAAGTTGTGACTAAAGCAGATACATCCTACTTAGTTTTATGAAGGTTTAGAATACGGAGTAGGAATAAGGAGATAGGAATATATTGTTTCATAATACTTAGGTACACCATCTCAATCATCATCAATGATGCTTATTTATGTAAAACTATGAACACAGTTTGGGAAAGTTTATGAAAATATATTTTACCATTACATTACTACTGTTTAGAATGCAAGTATCATTGCTGTATTGTATCCTACCTGTATTTTATACCAACTTAACAAAACAAATTCAGGGGATAATTGATCTGGGCCACGATTTTGCTATTTTCTGAATGAATGGCAATTAGATTACATTTAAAACTATTCCTATTCTCTAAGCATTTTGCCAACACAACAATTGAATATTCATTTTTTTTGATCGTGAGTATTCCGCTCCGTGCTGAATTTCTAATTATTATGTGGAAAGGTGCTTAGAATAATTCGAATAGTTCTAGTTAATTTTAATTTTTCATTCGTCGGCCGTTGTAAATAGCAAAAGACCTTTGATATTAATATACGTGTTATATTATAAAGTTTATTCACTTGTTAAGATTATCACTTTCCAACAACCACAGGTGATCTTCCCCAATGATATTCTCATTCTTCAATGCGGTGAGTATATTCTTCATTGAGCTAACTTTCTTCCGATACCGACGCACCATGGTTTGCAACCTTTTTATTTGCAACCTCTGTGCCTTCATTGCATTTCTATACTTTTCTATTTTGTCGTTACATTGCTCTACAATCGTCTTTCTGTTATTGTGTTTTATAATCGGTTTCTTTGTTGATATTTTTTCTTGGGTCTTTGTTGACAACTGTGAATAAGAAAAGGAAATTATTGGTGTGATAATTTATTTCGCAATTGCGCGCAGGGTTATGCTTTTTTTAGAGTTTTATATTTACTCCAGATGGTAAAGGGCTCCAAACTCCAAAACTAAAATTGACTTGCATTTCTGTATGAATTGAATGGCCTTAAATCTCATAACTACCAGAGCTCTGATTTGTTAAAAAATGAGACGGCTTGGGAGCGATGTATAGCCAACATGCGCCATGATATTCCAACTAGATTCAAAATCAAAATCAAAATCAAAAGTCATTTATTCAAATTAGGCTACTAAGTAGCACTTTTTGAAGGTCAAATTACATTGACAGCACCCAGTTTTGCCCACCCGTCACCGCTTCCTAAGTGCTTTTGCTGTGAGAGAAGAAACGGCGCAACAAACTCCCCAGTAGCACGCTGTCTTCCCATTTACAATATAATTATTAAAAAAATATATCATAATAAGTGTGTAGGTGCCGTGCCAAATAAACAAATATTTGAGGTCGTGGTACCTAAGCCACTATGAACTTAAATTGTCAACTACTCGGCAAAGGTCAGCAGACCGACCAGCCACCGCAAGCAGCACCCGTTCACGAGTATGACGCAAGGGTCAGCCATCACCTCCCTCGCCATATTTGAGGGAAGGAGGTGATCCGACCCAAGACGCCACCGCAGGCAGTGACGACTAAGGGAGCATGACGTATCTGCTGCCGGCTAATAAAATAAAACTCAAAGAAAGAAGTACCCCAAACGTTGATTTACCTGGCACAGCCCTGAACACGGAGGTGGCATAAATTGCTACGTCATTCAATTTTATAATTAATAAAATTATACATGCCAAAATTTCTAATAAAGAACATATACGTTTATGCATATAATCATACTAACAATAAAACAAAATAGGTAACACAATGTTACATACATAAAGTATGGTACCATTCGTTGTACCTTGGGGAAAATACACTTGACTCTTGTTAAAATCATGAGACAAATGTTACTTACAGTGTCAAACACTAATCTTAACTTTAAAGTAGGTACAGCAGTGGCAAAAAGTCTTCGGCTCTTGGCTGCTGGTTGGAAGTCCTTCTCTTCGAAATGGGTGCTGCATATCGAGCTGTGGTGAGTTGGAAACCAATCATCTCCGCGACCAGTCGCCGCTATCCATCTCTCTTTTAACTTAGGATTTTTTGGGTAACTGGAATTGTAAGACTTACTCGTATATAATTGATATAAAGGTAAAAATGAGGTTGAATGTAAAACGAGCAGAAGACAGGTTAAAACAAATGAAACTTATTTGATGAAGCAAACTGTTGAAGTCGTACAAAATATACGGGCTCACAAAGTAATATGCGCATTAGTTGCTTTCTGAGACGCTCATAAGTAAGACAAAAGGCTCACTCCCGTTACTTAAAAAGTCGTAAGCGTTAGATTCTTACAAGTACCTAAGTATGCAACCTGTTCTAGATAACAAAGGAAAAATAACAAAAGTAGTCATTTACCGATGATAAGTGACACCACTAGACTTAAAGTTTATAACATTGCTTCGATTTCCACAGATAAGTACAGAACAACTTGGCATAATGTACAACTCTGTCTATTAACGTTAGCACTGCACTAAATTACGAACAGAATGAGACTGTTATGGTAGCAAAATGAAAATAAATGCAGCATAAGATTTATCATTCGTTAACTAAAACACATTTCCGGAAAACTAACTATTTTGTCATAGTCCGTGTTACGAAAGTTTTGGACGCGTTGGCTGAAATTCTTTAAAGTTTGCCAAAAATGAGTTGTGTGATTGGAATTATAGAAGGAACATTATGAAGTATCACAAAATGATAGCTGTTGTATAATGTTAGCGTGGCGGGCACTCTGGGAGGAGTGCGGGTCGCGACTATTGCGGGTTCGGGAGCGCGAGGGGGAGTGTGCCCGGTTTGGGCATATCGACGCGTCGCCGCCGACGCTAACCACGCCCCGACACAGGAATACCTTGTCTCGGGGTTGTGGTAATACGAATACTCATTTTAGCAACCGAAGCTCCTTAATAATCCTCATTTCAACTTCCCATGCTTTAGAATCAACTTGAGTGATTTGATTTATCTCGAGTCTAAGACTATTTTGTTTGTTTCCCAAAAACAGGTATCTGTTGGAAATATGAAGCGATTTTTATGTTGTAACATTGTTTTGAAGTTTTGTTTTTTTTTACTGGAAGTCGAGCAAAGTATAATTACTTTTTAAGTCCAATATGTGAGTCAACGACTGAAAGCACTATAATACTTCCTGAAAACGCTACTGCTATTTTTCTTTATAAAAACTTGTATTTTCCGTAAACCCCAGGAACTATTGAAGAATGAAAGTTGTCCGTCACTTATTAGGTTCTCATTAGAAGCCCGCGGTTACGATGTACTGAGAAACTGAGAAAGTCTTCCTGTAATTAATGATAGGAACTAGTTATATGACGCTAAGCTATTTTCATATGGTAATGTTATCACGTGTGAAAGCGTGAATCATTATGAAGAATCAGATCTAATGGATCACTTATTATGCACTGACATCTTATTTGATTGGAATTGAGTTAGAGTTTATCCTCGTAAGATAAATTCATCTATGGGCCTTTGTATGTTAAGAATCATAATATTGATAGTGTGACTTTGCAATCTTTTGTAAGAGATTCTAAGAAAGTTTCATGTGGAAGTTTCTCTTGCAGAGCAAAATTATATCTGGTTGTTGGTGGTTAGATGACCGATGATCTGTGTTTTAAATAAATTATTTTAAGCGTTACAGATGAATTTGATTAGTATTTTATGCATTGTAGAGAAATTAGAAGACCCCTTGTGAACTTGCTTGAATCACACGGTTTTACATTCTTTAGCACGGTTAGGTATTAGGTAACCTGCATTAGTTTAGTGTTGCCACTCTAATTAAAACTAATATACACTGAGTCATAATGCAATACCATTAAAGCTATCATAATCAGCCTTGACACGATCATGGTATATTTAACAAAACGCAGGAAACTATGACTGACGGGTTCTCTGACACAATAACCTGGATTTAGGTCTTTATGTTTAGGGAAGTAGAGTTCAAAATACCTTGTGTGTTGTTAATGCAGATTGGTAACCAATGTTTGGTCAAGGCTTTGGCTGTCCAGCAGGAAATTGCTTTTTGGGGATTTTAGGTCAAATATTTGCAATAGGTTTCGAGCAGGGCTTGCCGGTTTCCGCACATATTGTTATGAATGAGGTTTTAATGCCGTTAGTTCCTTGCCTACGAAACCGACAGAATCTTAAATTTACATAGAAATTATTGGGATTATGGTGAGGTAAAACTGAAATGAAGATCTTTGCTCGTGTTTTTATTGTTGAGTTTATCATCTTGGTTGCTATATTTGCATACCAGGGTTTGCGAATGACGGGTTATAAAGACGTTGCCCGTAATTACTTAAACTATTCACCTTAAAACCTTTAACAAGTTAAAGATGTGTTTATTCGCCCGATAGCCATACCAACTAAAAATAATATAACCTGACCAGTCAGGACACCCATACGGCGGTGTTTTATTTCGTCCCATAAATAATAAGCAGCTGGTTTTCCATTAACTAAACCTTGATGATGGTAAAAAATAGCAACAGCTGATCGGCATGTGGTATACAAATAAAGGGCCTGCATATCCAGTAAAAAAAATCTAACACTTTCCATTAAGGGTTACCTTACCTGGTAACTTAAAACATTCCTTTAATGAGCAGCAATGTATGTTGTCCTATGCAAAGAATTCTTGTTATTTTTTGTCTGATAATTGGTACCGACTGCAGGTATAAGTTCCTTCGCCGGCAGGTGGTGTTACCTGGTTGCAAAAAAGCGGCGATCTTCATTCAAGTTTATTTATATTGGAGCTATCTTGAGTGGAATGGCAAGGTGTATAACGTAACTATTATAGGATGTATTGATCGTGCTTATTTATTTGTTTCCATTGTGTTTTGTTGGTATCCTTGTCTCGATTCGATAAAGTCTAATCTTGGAACGAACACTTATTTTTCTTAATTAACTTGTTTTAAAATATTCACATTTTAAACTTTTTAATACAGAAAACAATTGCATAAAACCTTCAATCAGCTTTATCTCACTCGAATTTCAAGAAATCGTTTTGTTATCTCAGGTAGGCCAATTAAGGACCTTGCGAATTCTAATAAAAACTAATCCTTTCATTTTGGTTTTGTGTCTGAATACTTATACACTTCTTTAATTATTCATTGAAACACTATTCAATAGTAATACTTCTACTGATACTAAAAGATTAGTAACAGAAAGTTCAACAATTCCCTTTAGAAAGACGGATCAACATTACAAACATTCAAATTATAAACACACAGTTTACATGCACATAAAATAATAATAAACCCATCAGCACATTGCAAAGTGAAACGAATCGAAGCAATGACGAATATCACGAGTGTGCACGAGTCTTCACGACGGAGTCAGATCGTGACCCGCCTGCGTATGCGCAGCCTTGCCGATATGGATGTACTTATTGTTCGCACTTGACACTGGGTTTAATGTGGCCAAGTGTTGCTGACCAACTTGGATATCTTGTAAAGCTACTTACCGCTTAGGGTAATTTGTGACTGTAGGTCAATCATAAACAGTGATGTGCTCAGGTAATCTTTTGGCACTTAAAGCAGCACTGCTCATTTCCCTAACAAAATAAGATTCACTTAAAAGTTCGGGACAGAAATTTAACTGTTGAGGGAAATGACAAATCTCATCTTCAATCTATAAAGCCTTTATTGCTATCGAATTTTAATGATTAAAATACAGAGAATAGTTAATTACGATTGCAAAGAAATTAGGCTAATCAATAGAATATACCTGGCTGTTTATCAATACCATCATTATATGAACCCAAATTTGATGAAAGATTCTAAACTGATGATGTTGGTAACAAAATATCACAAAGCCTAGAATGCTAGATCCGTCTCACATCGCGCACGCTTACCTCATACAGGACGTCAATCATCACGATAGACATCTATGTTCTATAAAAACGTCAATTTAAATGCCAACATATAAAGGCAGGTAATATCCCATTGTTTCCTTGCATCATGGAGGCATCACACTACATTGTACTTTCTATGAGTACTGGAAAGCCAAACACCTGATTGTTCTATAGAAAACAGTCATTGCTTTGCCATATAGTCGGTGCCAAATTATATTCGAAATTCAATTAGTCAGAATTTGGGCGTGGAGTTACGACAATAGTTGTTAAGAAGGCTGGACACGCCTTTGTAAAATCTGATTCTCCATATTGACTTAATGAGACTGCTTAAGAAGCTTTTATTGATGAAGCAATAAAGGGGATATAGCATTAAGAAAAACATGAACAAGTGACAAAATAACAAGTACAGGTAGGCTTTAGTCTAAAAGTAGGACCCGAAGTCTAAACTTTCGTAAACAACATACGTCTGTAATTGATAAATGAACATCGTTAAGCATTTATCTTGTCACGTCTACAAAATCAAATAAACTCCCCTTTCAGTTACTTTTGATTACAGCGATACCGCAACATAATCTCATCATTAAATACATCTGTCAGTTTGAAGATAATCCATCAAAACATAGGTACATTAGTGAAAATAAATAGAATAATCTCAACATTATACTTGGCGTTTAATCTATCAATCAAGTGCACACTCCAGTTAGAGATTCACTTTCTCGACTGATGAATATTTAGCTTCCATAAACGGAAGAGATTGTACACTTGGTTATGTTCGCAATCGACTCAGATGAGTAAACGTTTCTGAAGTGATGCTGGAAGCTGTGGGTCAGAGGTTCTGACATTTGTTTCACATGTCAATTTCTCCAATTGTAGAATGAATGTTACGGTAATGTTTGGACATGGTACCTCCAAGAATTCGTTTTTTTTTCGTGTCGTCCTTTTCTACTTAAGTGTTGATTTACAGTAACCTGCTTCCAAAAATAATCTTAAGGCCCGTTTGAGGCCTGAGTATGAAATTCTATTCTAACTTTAGCATAATAGCTCTTCAATACTAGCTGTTGATATTCTACTATAACTTAGCAGGTTTATTCACTTAGCTATTATCTTCGTTTCTATAAAGTACCCGATACAGGTCTACACCGGACAGTGCCTCGGGCACCCGCTAGACACCAATATGCCGAAGGTCCGACTTTCCAAATGATTACAAACGATTACCGCAATAATGTAAGAAGTGAACGTTTGAAGAATGCTCACGTTTACCTGAGACTGTGTTTATATGAAAATAATTATGATTAAGTGGCTGAATCAATCTTTGTTGGATTTCATAGGATTGTGCTTTTTTGTGATTTGTAACAGTCTGGACGCCTTTTGAAAGGTGAAGAAAAAAACTGGAGTAATGTTTGTTTTACAAATATTTTTGAAGATAGTCACTTACTTTAATGACATATGGATGCTGATTGCAAACTCTAAATAGCAGTAAAGGCTTTATAAATAGCCAAAACTGAACACTGTCAAAACAGGATCACAAACACAATATTTTGCATTAAAGCTGACGCTATTTTCACTTAATTTTAATAATTAAAATACTCTAAAATTACTTACTTACAATGATAATATTTATATGGATATTCATCATAATATTAATTTATTAATGAATTCAGCGACTCATGTCTGCGACCCAATAGGTCAAGACATTTTTACCTTGACCTAGTCGTCTTCTCAGCGAGACCTCTGTAAGTATACGTAACTTTACAAAAAACTCCACTAAGTACAATGAATAATGGTATTATTAAATATTAACTACCTACAGAATCTTATGGGACATTGAAGGGAAAGAACCAAATTCGACTATAAAAATACATAGTTTGCTTAGCACAACATGGAATTATTTTCTTAGAAAAGGAAATTCTCATGTTCAGACATGATTTTTGTCTTTGGTAGTTTTCTGTATTACTCCATTTATTAACTAGTCTTGCATGTAATACAACCGTTATGATTAGGTACCAAAGACATACATTTAGAGCCAACATTTCCTCAGCGAATTTGCAATTTAATCTACCGAAGGTGAAATGCTTATCGCTTCAAATATGTGAAGTTTGTAAACACTTACATGTGTATCGCGAATAGTTCCACGCTAGGGGTTATCTGGGGACTTGAAAAGGTTACATACCGAATACTTGATCATAATTTCGCCAAACCCAAAATATCCCCCAGACGTTTTAATTTCAAGCCGAAATAAAAATGTTCTTCTTTGTGTTAGCCTTTTAATTAGTTAGGACTTTCATCTTCGATATAACAACTTACAATGGAAATAAAAGAATGATCTTATATTTTGTTATTCCCTTCGCTGAAAGGTGTTTTGTCTGGTCACCCATATCGGTCTTCGGCTTAGTACGGAATTAGAAAGAGTAAATGACAAGTTGACAACTATATCCGAGCTTTTCCAGTAAGGTGAAATAAAAACCAACCTCACACGGAGGTTCATTTTATATCCACAATATTAGTACTATATACAAGAGCTATGATTATTGAACGATACATAGTTCAGAGGGTTATAAATGCGAGTACAATGGTCAGGCGCACCATATGGCCGGCCGACCCTGATGGCTAGGTCACCACGACCAAAACTGGATCGACACTGGCCCGTAGCGATGAAATTGGAGGCTCAGTTTACTGAAATAGGGTTCGATTCGTTTAAGAAGCTGGCCCAGAAAAAGATGGTCATGAATATGTAAGAATATGTTTATCATAGTCAAACCGACAAAAAGACAATTTGGTGCATCTGCTGTGTATAAGTAGAGTAAAAGAGTAAAAAAATGTTGGCCACATTGCTGAGGAAAGCTAATTGAAATTGAAGTTAATTAATAGTTCAATCAAAATCGCTTTTGCCTGCATATTTACAAGATTTCGCTATTTTTTAAATAGCTACGATTTAAATGTATCAATAGAATCTTTCAAACATAAATTATCAGTTAGGTAACCTGAAGATCGCTGAAGGAGACTGTCTGACTCCATACGGAATACAAAAGCCCGAGAGTTGTGGTGCAAATTCGTCTTAAATTCTCACCACTAGGTCGCTTTGAGCAAATCCTATGTTGATTAACAAAGAACAAAAGCTCGACCATAACACTTATGTAACAAAAATATTATATCACATTTCATGGCAAACACCAATCGATCAAGCTCAAGCCATAACAATCAAGCAAACTAGTTTGACAAAATGAATGAGATATGCCATCTAAGCCTAGCAGTTGGCCTTTATAATCCTTGTATAGTATATTTAATGCACCTACTAACCCGATGAGGAATGCCGCGACTGACTCACTGTCTGCTTTTGTTTCATAAGAACTAGTTTGAACATACCTAGGCATGACGGAGCGGATCTTGATCGTGATGGATCTGAACGTGTTGCTAAATGTGATAGGATGATAAACATTTGGAAAGTTTGGTTGTTTTTGGCGCCCCGTTGGTACTTATTAAGATAACACATAGGCTTGGTTGTTGTGGTAAGAGAAGATAATATTGTGATAGTAACCAGAAAGAAAAATGTAAGTTTTTGATCAAGAGTAGAGACATACCAAGGTCCGTAGTTTCCAAAGTTATAGATATTCAAAATGTTAACATTTCAGCGGCAAGGATAGAAAGGATTTATTTTTTATTAATACAATTCCTTTTCGTTCATAAATTGATTCTATATCATGAATAAGTAATTGAGAATGTGGAAAAAAAAACAAAATTCTTGGCTTCATTATAATTAGAGTTTAATCATCGCAATTGAAAAAAGTACAAATTGCTCGTCCATTAACAGCACCTTCGAACAAACACCTGTTAGAAAGTGCAATAGTTTATCTGAAGCTCATTCATCGCGATCGGATGGGCCATTAGACGGAATTGATTGGACGGCAACAGTTCTAATTGGACGTTTATCTGATCACGATTGTACAATCACAAATCGAAGCCATCGTATTTTTTTTAAACAACGGAGTTGTGATCTATTTGCAATGAAGTTATGTAATGAGTTCTGTTGCGTTTACAAATTACTTTCTTTACATCGCGTTCCTCACATCTTCTTTCTTCGTTCTTATCTATTTCATTTTCGTCTTACAAGCACTCTTTCTACCGTTAAGCCTAAGGCGTTTAAGAATGTACCAGCATTATATTACAACTTAACAAATAACAACGCTCTATGCTTGCGGTCGAAAATATCAATAACACTTAATCCGCTTACGTTCATTCTCCGTCTGAAAGGATAATCAACAAATCTATACGCAGGCAACAATTAAATCTTTCAAATATTAAACAGCAATTTTCCTTTCACAACTTGAATACATTTTCCCACGTATGGGAATCAAAACTGCGAATCTAAGTGGTTAGCCACAGCTTTAATGTGATGACTCATATAAAAGTAACTCATATCACAATCAGACACAACATCGTCCTGTGTACAATCAACCGCAATTTTATGATATTAATGAATTACGAGAATCAACCTAAGCCCATTACGATAAAGACGTTTTTAGAACCAGAATATTGTGTGAAACTAGGTCCACTGTAGTACTGAATTAATAAATTATACAAAGCGACAAAAACATATGATTATCGAAATGTTAGCAGACTCCCACATCACAGTAACATGATCAAGTGTAATTTGAATCAGTGAGAGTGCGGAGAATTGTCTAACAAACAGATGGCCATGTGTGAAAGTGATATGGTTTGTGACTGTAGCCGTGGACTCTGTACACTCCGGATTAGATACGACTGGACTGTGGGAATTCGTATCTTACTAATCGTTTGCGAAATTATCGTTATTGCAACATTCAACAAATGCCATTTGAATGCTGTTTGAATCAGAGGCAAATCTTAATAGACGCAGAGGACGGAACTGTTTTTGGGAATATGGAACATAAGCATACAATTGCTTTTCAAAGCATGAATCATTTTGATCTAGGAACATTTGTTTCTGGAGAGAAGACGACAATTTTCAGGCTGAAATAGTTTGCTATCTTTCCAGACTTAATAAATCGTGATGGTCATTAAGATTAGATTATAGCCATATTATTTACATCTATGAAATTGTAATCAATAATCTTTTTACACATTCAACAGACGCTGGATGATACACGGTATTGATAGCTACGGATAGAACGGTCTTGTATCTTAACACACACGTAAGCTACTTCACAGACATAGTCATCTACAAAATAACATTACTGAAGATGGCAAAAAAAAAATGAGTTCATTTAGTAATTTTATACAACAAAACAAAAAATGAAATTCATAACAGTCTACCCAAAACGGCGTGGTCATCGAGCATGAACAAAAAATCTGGTCAATTAATAGAAAAGAAAGTTCTGTAACGTATAATAATGTCTGTCTGTCCGTGGGAGACCGCCTGTAGGCATAGATTACGTGAATACAATCTTAATTTCTTATACTAAGTGTATCTTTGGTCAAGGAGGATTTTGTCTTAAAAAAATAATGAATTCCGAAATGTGATGCGGAGTTTCTAGGAATGTTTAATAAAATTAAAAAGAAACCAATTCCGCTTTAAAATCATGATAACCTACTTCTATGAACGAATATATTAATTATGTATTGTATAGTACCTACTTGGCACCTCCATATTTGGTATTCAATGAATAATTTAAAGCTCCATTATAACAAAACCACTAAATCAATTACATCCAAGTTTCTCTAAACAAATAACACCCGACAGTCAAAGTGAATAAGTCAAACACTAATTTGAGATTTCTATTCTATTACTTGTGTGTAAAACCTATTATTATGAATACATTAGTTTTAATTTGACAGCCGTAGCTCATGATGATGAATGTGAATAGTTTAGAAATAAACATGTGTTTATAGCAAGAAAATATTCTAACACAAATTGTTCTAGTAATTACTGTAGCGGACTTAGTTTAGTCTAGTTTGCAGTTTGTAAAGAGTTAATTGCATGTCATTTAAGACAGATGTTTGTTGTGCCATCGAGCCTTGCTTTGCCTGGATGAGGCAAATGCTGAAACGGAAAACATTGTACATCACATGTCTTTCGAATATGAAAATGAGAAAGGTATTTAGGGAGAGGCTGGTAGATAAGTCTGTTTCAAAAATTATCAGTACTCGATAAAATTAACTTATTAGGAGAGGAATAATGGCGCTCTAGCGAAGATATATTCTCTACAATTGTTAACGTCAATAACTCTTAAATGTATGGAAATGACGAAAACTCGCGTGACTTTGACCTGTCATCTCTATATATTCAAGCGATTTCTTTTTACATTAACGGTTGTAAAAATGTCTCTTGGCTAGAGCCCTAGAGGGATATGACCTACCTATAAAGCTCCTGACAAAGCTCTTCTTAAATTAGGAATCTTAGAGATACTTAGAAGCAAATGCTGTAGAAATTACATTAAAAAGCCACATTCTCGAAAGCCAGAATTTTCATGCAGCATATTCATTCTGTTTAGTGATCAGGGTATTTGTACCTAGAATCAAAGAAATTGCAAGACAGTTCCTAACAATTTTAACAAACCGTAGCCGTTTACAGTTGTGTTCATAGAGACTTGCAATCTGTAGTTATGTTGGTATCCCGTAAACCGGCCGGTATCTCAGGAATGCAGCTATAATGTGAGGAGGATCATATCCGCTGATGTCTTCAAGCTATCACTGAATAACGGGATAATACTCACAAGTTACGATAGATCAGTAAATGCTGTTGACGAACGACGAATAAGACGTGACTCGTGAAGTCTTAATCTTAACTAATATAATTATTACCTATTACTTATTACCGACTTGATCAATCAAAAAATTTACTAAGTAGTTGCATGGAAAGCTTTGAAAAATAATGTTAGATTTTGTTCGATGAATGGTTTTTTTAAGCAATTGTGTCAGAAGCATTGTAATGTACCAAAATAATTAGATAAGCTACAGTCGCATGTTTTAAAACCTGCAGTAGTTGGAAGCTAAATAAACTACCAGTCGCCTGAGCACGGACATCAATAACCATCTACTCTTCAAATTATAGTTAAAACGAGCAACGAGTTCCAAGCCCTGCGGCAAAGAGCCGCTACTCGGTACTTAAGGTATAAGTAACCCTGTTCTAGGTATTATATCTATACACCCTTCTAAGAGTGGAGTGGACTCACTTATTTGCGGAATGTGGCTCGCCGGGCGAACGACCGCCGCTGCCCTGCGTCCACCAAGGCTTTCACATTTCTCCCGCCAAATATTTACCTTAGGCCTTCAGTTCTAGGTATTGAGATCCGCAAATTATGATCAAACACAAGGAATCCAATAGAAAACCAAAACGGATCTGGAGATTTTGATGACATTGATGGAATAAAACTTGTGCTTATTTTGCTCCAAATTTTTGTCCTGATGAAATCTTTTCTCAACTTCTACCCTTATTGAAGCGCTAGGGCGTCGAACTGATTTTTGCGAAAAGCTTTTTACTACTTAAGGAACTACTTTATGTTGGCAGTATATTGTGTGCTGTGTCATTTCCGCAAAGCAACTGCAGGCATCATCTTCGCTTAGTTTAAACTGTACAAGCTAATCAATTACACGTGTGATTGACACATAAGCTTCCACATGGCTCTAGCTGTGTGGTCTGCATTAACGACACGTCCTAGGAATGTTGTAAGTGGCTGCCATGTGATTGATCTCTCAGTGCGGACGTTAATGTTAAGTGAATGGATAGTTTGCTATTAACTCGAGAAATGTTTTGAATGGGATTGTCGCATTCAACATTTTAATTAGGTTATTGCTTAATTGCAAACTAGCAACTTAACAGGTCCCAAATGGCATAAGACGTCGCGGGACCAGGCAGAGTGGCTGTATAAGCTTGGCTTAAGGGTGCGGTGAACGAATACTTTTCCATACAAACGTAATACCAAAATCATTGTCGCTACGAACATATCACCGACTTAAAGTTATGTTATTCGGATACAAACGGTATTTATCTAGGTTCCTATTAAACTTTTAGTTTAAAACATTCACTATTTACGAAATGCGAGCGAATTGCATTTCGTATATTTTAACACCGCTAACAGCATGTTTTCAACTTAATATTTCTGTTCTTAAAACATTAATATTCTTAATATCCTTTTAATAGGAACACAGATTATATAGTCTAGTTGCAATTTATCAAAAAAAAAGTGGACATATAATAAGTTTTCATTCATAATTTTTGGTATTACGGAACACAACCAAATTTATCACAAATCTGGAACCATATTATCGCTGTCGCATGTCTCACCAACGTCCAACACGCTATGTTTGTGTGCGTGTACGCACTGCTCGTGGCATGCGCTGGCGTTGGGTTCGACATTATAACTATTAGGTAGTTTACCGATGTAAAAGATTGTTTTGTTGTTTATAGTTAAATAAAGTATTCATTTTTGACGACGACGTAATAAGTGATTATTAAAATTAATAGTTAAATAAATTTAATAATTTGGATGGGGTAGAGCGAGGGCGAGCACATAGGTTTTGTTTACTTTTTGTCTGCTTTACTCTGGTATAGCGCGCCTAGATTAATACCTACTCTGTCAATTTTAATTGGATTTCTCCTTTACTTTAAATTTGAGTGTTATAATGTATTTGTTGTAGCATTTGAATTTGAAATTATGGTTTCAAGACTAAATAGCAAAAATATATATTTGTCAAGGTTTTTTGACACTTTCATTCAATTTGACTACACGGATAGCCGAGCGGTTGAGGTCGTCCCGCCTAAACCACAGGGCGCGACGTGTCGCGGGTTTGATCCCCATGTAGGACAAGCGTTTGTGTGATTCACGAATGCTTGTTCTGAGGCTAGGTGTCTTTGTGCATGTGAATTGTATGTTTGTGAAAGCCCCGCAACACATGGATTAAATTCCTTAGTGCGGGAGTAGCTTTTTAACAAAAAAGAAAGAAAAAAATCTGTTATATCTGTAAGCACTTTAAGAAGACGAAGAACTGATTTTAATGAAATTTGGCACAGTACCTACTACGTAGTACGTACCTACAAGCAAAGTAAAATTTTAACAAAGTAGGTATGAAAAAAAAAACGTTTTAATCCCTACTAATATTCCCTACTATACCTAATATTATAAATGCGAAAGTAACTCTGTCTGTCTGGCTGTTACGCCTTCACGTCTAAACCACCGAACTGATTTTAATGAAATTTGGTACAGAGATAGAGTTGACCTTGAGAAAGAACATAGGATAGTTTTTATCCCGGACTTTTGAAGAGTTCTCTTTCTTGGAAACGCGATATAACCGACATCGACGCGGACGAAGCTGCGGGCGAAAAGCTAGTAATAAATATATTTTTTATTAACTAACTATTTACTTACGAAATATTACCTAACATTAATGTATGTACTGTTTAATATAATATTTAAATAAACCGCCTCTAGCATACCTACTTTAAAATTTTAAACGGAACTTAGTAGGTAACAGTTGTCGCTCGCTGTAGGTGATTATCGCGTAGGTATAGGCGAGTTAGGACGGAGTCGACGGAGGCCTCTAGCCAATACATGGATGTGGTGGGAGTGAAATATTTGGAAAAAGATTTAATGGAAAAATGGGATAGTGTAAAACAATAGGTACTCTTTCTTATTGCAAAAAAAAAAAAAACTTGGTTTGGATTACTTACGTAATATTTGTTACCTATTAGGTACCAAAAAATAAGTTTCATAACGAAAACATACTCTTGATCATTTTAAATTTACCGAATTTTAATCTACACTAATAGTATAAAGAGGAAAACTTTGTTTGTTTCATTGTATTGAATAGGCTCATAAACTTCTGAACCGATTTTAAAAATTATTTCACCATTCGAAAGCTACATTATCCACGAGTAATATAGGCTATATTTAATTTTGCACAAAAATAGGCTTCCGTAAGATATTAGGGTTTTTCGAACACAAGGTGTAAATAATCAACCAAAAAAGTTACTTATTTTGCGTACCCTGCCTAAACTATTAAAGATAGAACCATAAAATGTTCTAAGTAATTGTAGATGTTATAAATATCTACAAAAAAGTTCGCGACACACTATACCTATCTATGTCGAGTGAGGTACAATAACCATTTTTTTTATTGAAAAATCTTCATTTTTTTTGGACTACATTTAAACGCGTTTATTTTACT
Organism: Trichoplusia ni; assembly: GCF_003590095.1. Taxonomy (NCBI): domain Eukaryota; kingdom Metazoa; phylum Arthropoda; class Insecta; order Lepidoptera; family Noctuidae; genus Trichoplusia; species Trichoplusia ni. The sequence continues at coordinate 20,323 of NW_020799639.1, forward strand.
CATGCTATTAATCCTTATCAAAATTAATTATTTCATCACTATGTACAGTTAATGTAGATAATATTTGGTCGTTGAATAATTAAAATTGGACGTTTGGTTCTGAAGTTATAGCGAAATTAAAATATTACGATTTCTGCTGCACGGCCCGTTATGATATTGTTGTGGTTATAAACGAGAAGGCGCTTTATATTAGCAAAATTTTTGTATTTTCTATCATATTTAAGCTCATAAATGTTATCTATACTTCTATAGGTCCTAATATATAAAGCTGAAGAGTTTGTTTGTTTGAACGCGGTAATCTCAGGAACTACTGGTCCAAATTGAAAAATATGTATTTTATCATCACACTGCGACTAATTATTATTAAATATTAAGAATTAAATTACAGAAAAAATAAGTTGAAAACATGCTGTTAGCGGTGTTAAAATATGCGAAATGCAATTCGCTGGCATTTCGTAATAGTAAACGTTTTAAACTAAAAGTTTATTAGGAACCTAGATAAATTAAATTTTATCTAGGTAAGATAAATTAAATTTGTATTGAAAAGTTTTCGTTCACGTTTTATTTTATTAGATTTTTAGATTTAAGATACCTAATATCATTAAATCTTCTGATATAGACATCGTACAATAATTTCCAAAAAAAGCATTACTGGTTTTTGTGTTCACCAACGGTTCCGAAAATTAAATAACAAAAATAAAGCATTTACTAAACAAAATTAGTACAATGCAGTGGTTATCAGTCATTATGAATGACTCGCTACAAAAGTACTACACGCACGCACACAGCTACGCGCTGCGCCGCGAGAAGTCCGATAGAGATAGCAATGTTTCGTCCGATTTTTGGCTCGCGTCGAATTGCAGTTGCGCGCTGCTTACACCGGCCTCTTAATACAAGAACAACGACCATTGAATTGAGAACTGTAAGTGAGTTGAGTTGAGTTGAGGGCCCATCAGTGTATCGTGCAATCAATAATGCATAGCTTGTAATGGTGGATACAATGTTTTACTGTAGGTGAGTCAGAAAGGATTCTAACGGCACCCTCAATTTCTATAACGCTAAAATTAATTTCCACATTGAAGTTCATTCAAGTTTAATAGCTATAAATAAAAGTAATTACAAAGCACAACCATTTAAAGCGAATGAAAGTAATTTCTCCAAGGTGAAAATTTACGAAACTTACAATCATTTTCACTCCAACTTAATCTTAAAGGGAACAAAAACATATTTCTTGAGAAAAGCCATGTGTTTCTCAGTATGGGCGTGGTAAGGTGTAACGTTATCGTTGATAAGGCCGCAGTTATGTTTGTTGACGCAAAAACTGCGCTGCAGGCTATAACCGCATCCGGTGGTAAAGGTACAGGTCCGTTGTCTAACGATAAGCTGTGTATTAAATAAGAATCATAGTAGAAGGAAATTTATTTTTCCTCTGACTTTTCTCTATAGCTATTATTCGCATTTGATTGGTTTTACAAAAATATGAGTCCAATTGATATTTTCATGAGTAAACTTAGTCGTAACCTACCTTGTCGTCTATAAAGTTGGAAACTGCAGCAACAGTTAAAAGATCAGGGAGCAGTAAAGCCAACGATCGGCGCGCCCCGCACCTGTGCGTGGTGAACTCAACATATCACATAATATTATTATTGCGACAGTACGTGAGAGTGTTTGTTTTGGTGTGTGTATGTTTGTTTCCTCTTCACGCCCATAAAAGTCGACTGAATTTGGTAAAAAGTATCGCATGTATCCAAGACACACCGATTTTAAGAAATTTGGAATGAAGGCAGCGGCTCCGTCAAAGGAAGATAATATTCTTGCAGCTATAGAAGACATCCAAGTAAAGCCGCGAGCAACAGCTAGCACGAAGTTTGTAAAGCAGCCAATGAAAAATAAAGAGATAATAGTTGTCAGCGTAGCCAGACAGTTGATGTAAGCTATTAAATAGCGATGAAAGGCTATATGTCTAAATTTCCTTTTATCACGTCAGTCTGTGTTTTGTGTTAGACACGCTTCTAATATAAAGTGTAAGGTATTGCAGTCGATTGCTTTTTTGATATTGTTTTGAAATATGAAAAAGATTGTTAATGATTAATACAATTTTGGTTCACCTTGATATATTAGCGTTTACACATCAATAATTACAGCACCGCGGAGTTTTGAAAAAGAAAAGCCCTTGGGTTTTACTATAACATATACATTTTATATACGGTTTTTATTTATTTTCTATGTAAATATGAATTGATCTTATAAACTTCATTTCATCCTGACAAGTTGACTTTCCTCAGTCCAAATTTCTGCTTCAAGATTGACTTCATCAGGCATCATCAATCAATCGACAATAAATTAATCTCTAGCATAGCATATACGTACTGTACGTACGATATTAGTGATTTCGACCATCAACTACGATAGCCCCGGGCGTGTTGATAAACGATAGTATATTGAACCATTGTCACAGTTATGAAATAGAAATGAAAGTTCAACAATAATATCAGATTCTCATAAAAAGTATTAAGTTACTATCTCTTGAATTTGAATGGGAAGCTTTGCTTTCTCTAGTTCCGTTTGCGAAGTACATAGTACTGGCTACTTTGGCATAGGCTTGTATTGACAATATGAACCAGGTAGATAAAGTACCAGATTTAAATTTTCATTCCGAAGTTTGTGTTTTTAGAGTGGGCCGTAGGTGGTCTAGTGGTCAGTGGCTCCGACTTCTATACCGGCTGTTGTGGGTTAGGTTCCCACCTAGGAAAAATGTTTGTGTAATGTTGTGTTTTTGGTTTGTGAATAGAGGGCTTCGTGTGAAAAATTTTGGAATATTATTATTCTTAGTTCAGGAGGTTCTGATTTAAACATAAACTTGAAATTAAAGAAAACTACTCTGTGATGCATCGTGCAGCAAGAAAAAGCTGTTGCATGTAAGATCCTTGCCAATAAACAGTAAACCTATGATACTGATGACTTAGCAATAGTTCAGAAAGTCAACAGACATTCTCACCTTCGAAAGTCCACCGATGACATTCAACGAAAGCTCTCAATCTCTCATTGCACTGTCAAACCCACACGTGCTGAAGTAACTCGTAAAGTCGTAACCCGATCTGTTGTCACTTGTGTGTCACTAGATACATGACAACTATCTGACAGCTGTCAAGTTAACACACTTATGTAACATACAGAATTGTGGTACCTACTGAGTTGTGGTGACTTTCATCCATGTCATTCGGCGAACTCGATGGGTGTTTTATCCTACGGTTTCTTTGTAACTTATGTTAATCAGTATATTCCGACGTTTTTATAAACTCACTTTCTTGTTTGTTTGTTTGTCGTTCCACTTGGATGATAGCAACTCAATTTTGAGGCACTTCAGCAGACTGAAATTTTCAGGTTAGATTCAAATCCGATGACAATGCAATTTACAACTTTAAAAACTGTCCTATTTAGATTCTTTAAATCTATTTTTTTTTAATTGCTCGTACTTTGTATACTGTTGCCTATTATGAAGAGATTGTTGTTGTTGTCTTGTTTTTTGATCTCCAGAACTTCTATCAGTTTGTCCAAACATCCAAGTTTTGCAATTACAGATCCGTAAAATTAAATAGCAGCCTACTACTGTTTGCATAGAAATACACAAACTGCACTTTGGTCTCGCAAATTTATCCAATTAACATTCCAAGCGTTTCACGGTTTGAAAGATGAGTAAGTTCCGTCAATACGAGAAGTAAAAGTGTGGTAGCCACATCAGATTTTCCACGGCAATAGTCCAATTTCCTTACGGAAGCATCTAGAATGTTCTCGATGGCGGCTCTCACGGCAGCCGGCACCCGGTGGCTGGCATATCTAATAAGATTGAACCTTATTGTGTGGGTGCGTTCACCTCGGGCGCGGTTCGATTCCGTGACCTCTGAGAAAGTAAAACTGTGACCGTAAGATGTGCTGACTTCCTGCGATGTGCCGAGACCTCTGCTCGTGCATTCGAAAGTACCGTATTTTGCGAAATATTAAAAGAATTGAAATTTTGCGGATTCTTGAACGACTCATAAGAGGATAAGTAATAAACACGATACTGGTTCCAAAAATATTGATGAAATTTGATTTTCTGCATGGAGCATAAACCCAATCGAAAAATATTTTTTCTAACCGCGGACCGCAGTTAGTCAAATTAAAAAAATCTGCAGTTAAGACTTTTTTTTATTCTAGTAGATACAAAATGCTATACTATGCAGTGATTTTTGTGCTAGCACAGTCACAAAACAAGCAGATCAAGATGTTGTACGTGTTGCAGCAAGCGCCTGAAAATTATATAAGAGCAAAGCGTTCCGTTGAAAAACTGACTTCCAAGCGAGTAAAGTTTGTATTATTTGTAGTTTTACGATTGTGTTACGCTTGCTAATTCAGCTAAAACTATACTTAAACAAATAACTTATTTTGACTGGTATGGTATACTAGGACCTACATACTCGTATATACTACAGCTGTTGTTTTTGTGTCCTCCATTTTCATTTTCTCCCGTCACGTAAACAAACCAACACAAGTACTAATACTCATTTAATTACGTCATTACATTTCTCTTATGATATACAAATATACATTTAATATTAACGTTTGGATACATTACAAGCAACGCTTTATATTACGAACTATTTAACTTTAACGTTGAAGGTCACGCAGCAGGCTTGGGACTGGTCCTCGTCGTTCCACAGCTTCACCTTAACTGGGAATTTTCCCTAGAAGTATAAAAAAAACACGTGTGAGAAAAATGTTAATCTTCTGAGAGTTTCTATACCAAAGATCAGGTTTTGATAAAACTTTTGCAGGATCTTTAAAGACGCGTGCAGCATTCACTTTGTTTCTTGGCATGGCATATGAACATACTGTTAATTAAATGTTTTTTTTTATTCTTCGGTCTTGGCAATGTAGTAAGTAGTCCAAATTTTTAAATGAGATTCCTTCGATACCCTAGACAAATGTTTCTTGCAACTTATAAAATAAAATTATTGTTGAAAAGATGTTTATATTGTCGTCAGTGTATGCTTCCTATTATGTATATTTATTAATGCTCATGACCTAGGCATCACACCAGCATACACTTTCGCTCACTTTTGCACTTACTGCGGTATAAAGACTTTCAACCTAAGGTTATCAACATCTGCTTGTAACTGGGTTATAGAGGTCAAGTGACAATCGTGTTCTTTGATGATCATGGATGAAAACGACAAATAACCTTTATCGTCGATGAATATTTTATTAAAAGAAAACACTAGACCTAAAATGAGGGCTGAAATGAATGTGACAATTATGTGGAAGTGTCACCGCAATGTCAATCGAAAATGATCCAACGGGAACATTAAATTGGGATAAATAATATTCTATGTGTTGAGCCTTACGAGTATCTATGTACTAAGTATCGTCTACATCAATTCAGTGGTTATTGCGTGCAAGAGAAGCAAACATCCATTATATAGTAAGATGAAAGTCTTTTACGCTCAACTCAAAGCGAGAGGAGTCATTTAAGGAGGAATCACCTCCTCCTTCATTTGTTTCAATTGCGAGTACTGTATATCGAGATTTAAAATGTGTCTGTTGTTTGCATGCCCCATAATGGTCATTGTCAGGTCCATAATATTTTAGTGCGCTAATGTACATTTTTCTTTAAGTCCAGAAAAAAACATGTCAAGTTACCGATGCCCTCTTATCCAACATAAGGTACACGTCGAAGATCCTTCTCTGCTCATCCTCTAGAGGACAGTACAGCAAGCCGCAGGCGTCGCCGGGTGACTTGATGACAGTGGTAAAGTTTCCGCTGTTATCCACGTCACTTGTTATTGAAAGCTTCAGCTTTTGGGCCGAGAAATCTGGAAAATATAATGATGCATAAAATATCTTCCTTCTGTGTCTCTACTGTACCTCATTAGGAGAACTTGTGAATTTGAACCGAAATCTTGATAGAAAATGAATAACTAGAGTGATTCTTGTTAACAAAATAAAATACATTAGTTTGGAGATGAATGGAACATTTTCAAATACTTATAAAACATCTGCATTATATTGTAGATTACTTGTTTAATGATTTTAAAACATGAATTGGGTAAACGTATCAGGTTAACGTAGGAACCTATTACATATTAATTGCTGAAAAACGAAACGAACCAACGTTAGGGATGTCTGCGTACATTCGAAAGTTAAACAAATTATTACTGCCAAAAATTTAAATATGTTATTGAAAATTGAGTGGAATGGTTTGTTATTTCCACCATAAAGACTGAACAAACACACGTAGAGTATACTTACGTGGTGTCATATCTAATGTTACTCCGTAACTTTTGTTCCTCTTCATAACGCAAAAGTTTGGTCCTTGAGGGCACGGGTCTACGATGACACTGTGCAAGCTGCATTGGGAGGCATCCACTGTCAATTCAAATTTAAAAGAGTAGTAAAAGTGGTAGGTTCCAAATGCTGGGCAATTTTGGAAACAAAGAATCCTGTGCTTTCTTTTATGATCCAATAGATCGGAACCAGTGCGGGAAAATGATGTGGATGTGATTTTTGATTCACTCAAGGCTAAAAATATAGTAATTTCTTCTTTGGTAACCAAGGCGATAAAATCATTTTGAGATATTCTAAACAACCAAAATATATTTACCGTCTATCATACACAACTACAACATTCAGTAAACGGTGATCAGTTTTCTAGAACAATCTGTGAGGTCGTTTGATCCAGCTTCCGTCGTGCAATCTTCTCATGTGAGCTAAAGAGCACTGACCGAATAGATCGATCTAATTTTTGGCCCAAGGTTCAAACGAGATTGTATAATTGTAGATACTATAAATATGAAATGAAACGATAATAAAAACATTATATACTGAAACCTGTAGGTTACATTTATTTGACACACGTACAATGAGGTGATCTCTTAAATCAACTGGTTATCATTCCAACACAAGAGCAAGAAATACTTTCTACCAAAAGGGAAAACTAGATATTAACATACTATGATCGCTTTCTTACCGTCCTTGCACAGTTTCCTGGTGACATATTCAGGCTCAGCCACCACCAGGGCTACAGAGAGGAGCAGCACAAAATATCTCATGTTCGCAACGTCTCCACGCTATCACTGGACGTACACTAACTTATTATTGTTATAATATAATGGATCTCTTATTCGCAGGCAATAGGCCAGAAGGTTTACTCCACACGACATTAATTTCTTCGCGTGCTACTTTTCATACGAGAAATATATTGTTGAATACGGTTACAATCAATCAATCCATCTTTTTAACGACACGATAATTATGATGACTTAAGGGTAATAGATATTAGGGGTTTTAGAAAGTAACCTGCGGATTGAGGATATTTTGGGACGATTTCGCCTAGAGGAATGGCAGACCCAGGGACAAATTGTTACAGGCATTTCACGCAGAGCAGTGGATCCTGATTGTTTGTTGTGAAGAAAAGCAGCTGGCGAAAACTAGTTCCTTAAACAAAAACCTCCAAGCTGTACCAAATGGATAGACTGATCCTTCTTCACCTTCCTACCATGTGTCGTGAACATTTGATGTCAGTTATTGATAACAAATGGGCATGTGCTCTTTTGTGCTCGGTGGTGTGTTTGTTCATTATTTCGTTACGCGTATAAGACAAGTGCTCAATCTTTTATGATTCGTGTATATAATTACAGCTCATTATATGATTAAACATAACAAGGCTATCCAATGTCTCTGTAAACTGACTTCTCTTTAAATATAATCGTCGGTACTGCTAAGGAGTATGCGGCTTTTACTAGCTTTAGCTTAATTCTATAACTTCGTCAAGCAAAGCTTGTACTATATGTACTAGACAGCTGATAAAAATAATGAAAGTAATAGATGACTACATCCAGACACCGAAAAAATAATCGTACTCAAAAAATTTCGCATGGTTGGTAATCGAACGCAAGACTTCCGGTATTGCATTCAGGGCCAGTATTACCATAATAATACTAAACCAACCGGGCCCCGATTTCTGCTATTTATAATGGCCAATGAATGAATGAAAATTGGATGAAATTCAAAACTATTCCTATTCTCTTAAGCATTTTGCCAACACAATAATTCACAGTCATCAGCCAGTCACAACACCACCAAAACGGGCCATTATAAGTTCTCTATGTGGATATCTCTCATACATATATCTTTCCACTCTTTAAAATATTTTTTTCAGCAAGGATCCTTACCAACATCCATTCCTATTGGAATATCTAAGCGGCCCTAATTCTTGTCCGACACCAAAAAGTTTTATTGGATTGACCCACTTGCACAGTGACTTGGTTTGATCCCCGATATAGTTTTAGGTGTTGTTTTTATATATTCTGATACTGGCCATTGGCAGGTGAATAGATTTTTACAATAAAAATTGATTTTTGTAGGAAATACAACAAGAAGATACTAATTTGGTCCAGGATAAGTAGCATTTGTGGTGTTTTTCATTGAAAATTACACAATTCTCGTAGTTTACATGCAAAGCTTTTCCTCTATTCAATCCAGTTCACAGCTGGTTTATAGTTATCAGAAAAAATAAAACTACAGTTAATAATTACATGTATATTTATATTTTACTAATTCGCTTAGTTTTAGTAAAAGTGTAATCATTTTTTGATCTGTATTGTGGTTTTGAAACAGCATAAGTTGTTCTCGTTGGCAGAATCTTTGAGCTTAATCTTCAGCAGGAAATTACCCTGTAATATAAAATGATTATTAAGAATACACAGAAAAAGTACCTATTAACATAAATAAAAGAAAGTAAAGTTTTTTCTCTTAAATAAATATTCCTGCTTGCGTGAAAAACAGACGTCACTTTTCGCCTTGTAGTGCGCTATCTCAACATAAAAAAATCAATGATTACAGATTTAAATCTACCTCGTATAAGAGGGCAACAAAGTTTGGGCCACTGAGCGAACGGAGTAGTTATCCAGGCACGATGTTAGAGGACCAATAGCAAAGAGAACAATCGTTCTGCTGGTTCCATTACAAGCGTGGAGAGTTGTTTATGTGTGCATGTATTCTATGAACTTCTTAATAGATCAATACAAAACATGTACTGAGCTTTCAAAATGATAAATGGTAGTTACAATGATAATATTAGATACTAACGAGAGGCAGCTTCCTTCCAAGTTGCAGCCCATAGGTCATGGTCTGCGACGTGCCGGCGGTGACGGGGCACGACGTGTAGGTGCAGCCGTTTTTGTCCATACCCGGGAAAGGCAGGTCTCCGGTTTTGCTAGCCCAGTAGATTGCTGATTCTAGACCCGAAGCATCGAAATCTATGGACAAATAAAAATAATAGAATTAATTTTCTTGGTAACGGAAGAAAATAGGAAAATCCAGGATTTTAAAGACAAGAGAGATGTAATACCTATCTTATCTTTCTTTTGTCTTTAAAATCTTCTATTTTTTTGTAAAGATGTAAAAATTTGGGCGTAAGAAAATTATTTATATAAATAGGCAACAATAAAGTCTGGAGTCAAAGGCCCTGGAGACTTAAAAAAAAGGAAATGTAGGCTAAATAAAATACTATGAATTATTGAAGACACAGCAACCAAGTGAAATAAATGAAAACAGGGTAAAATCAATGTCACCATCACTTAGTCTAAAAAGGAATCCAAAAAAAATACAAAATATAATGATTGTCTAGAAATCTTACTTGGTGTGAAGTCAAAAGCCATAGTAGCGTTGGTCTTTCTCCGGATGGCGCATTTATTCTTATGCTTATCTTGCTGGCAAGGCGTGATATCGACTGATGTGATCTTGCAAATGTCCTCGGAACCTGAAAATTCACAATACAATAATTTATAAAAATAATAGTCATATTTAATAGAGATTACAATTAAGCAATCAGATCATGAATACATTAAAGAAAATCGAGAGCAATTTATTTAATTTGTCCAAAATTTTCCAGACCTAGAATTTACTATTTTGCCTATTAGATACCATTATTAGTTTCATTCGGTTTTAGGCAGGTATATTTTGCTTGTCTGATCATTATAATCCTCTTTCACAAGTATTCTAACCTCGTGGCTTTAGCTTTTGAAAATCATTCTCATACAGAGGTTTTGTGCTTTCTAGTTATCAGTTTATATGGACCTATAATATTGTACTCACATTTGCATCACACAATATTGATTTGATTTAATAGTATGGGTTTTCCGGTTATTGGTTAGATACTTTTAGTATGCACCCTCATTGTTCAAACATTTTTAATTCTTAAAAACTGGTACGGTTACGCAATTACCGTGACATCTAACCTTGTCTGAAGATTAAATGTTTTTTGAAACTTTGATTTAACGGATATGTCGTTGTTATTATTATAATAATACGATTTATCACGTAGGTATTTACGTAAGTGATGTACACAAACATTGTTCATGTTCCTGCAAAATGGGATGAAAACAAGTCAGATACATAAACGTATACAAATATTAGGTAAATATCATGAAGAGTGAGGCCTCCTAGCACAGATATTTTTCTTACTTGAAAGGATCTATGTAATATAAATTGTTTATGCAATTTGTCACAAATTGAATAATTAAAGAAAAGTCATGTTGCTGAATTTCATTTTCGTGTTCGTAATATTGAAATGGCTAGCTATAAGGTTGGTGACCTCTCGCTCTGTTATCTGGAATTGACTAGCTGATTGGACGTAACTTCGTGTATTGACGTAATTTTCATTCGTATGTTATTCCCTTGACCATCGAATTCGATACAAATAATAGATGTGGTCTGTCACTCGCTTGCACTGAAACTATTTTTAATTTTTGGAACATGTTTGATAGCTGATTGTGCTGTTATGAGGATTCCCGAATTTCGGTTTTTAAAAAACAAAGAAATAAAACTTAGATGAATATTGAAGGACACTTTAATTACTTTAGGACTCGGTAAATAGGGCAAGTGTCACGCGCGGATGATGGAATCGAACTGTCGCAAAGAGAGCGTCTTATTATTATGAACTATCAAAAGTGCTGACAAGGGATATAGAAAGAGCCGTTGGGCACTATCATATACATTACATATATATAACAGCCCCCAGGGTTTTGACTAAACTTATCCTTAAAAGGTTAAGTTTATGCAAGGGATTTACGGATTTTAGGTGCGGAAATGTCGGAAGAACTAGCAGCAACTTCTGTAAGCTCTTCAGCTTTTTCCGTATTACATTTGAAAGCTTGTCTATTTAAGAGGCGATGACAAATGCCCGATTTTATAAACTTACAAAATAGTACAAGAATATATATTACAATAATAACAGATATAATTATTGTTACATAGGAATAATATTCACCATATAAAACAATATGTGGTTTTTCAATTAATTTGTCAAGGTTATTGACAATGCGGCTGGTTTCCAAATTTCGTCGTGACGTTATAGAATCAAGGTTAATATTAGTAAGATTTAAAACGGGAATTTGAGGCTTAAGTTTCGATAATGTTTCTGAATTACAACAAGAGTCATTTACTAGATTAAAGTTAATTTTAATTGTTTGGACTTTAATTGTTTTGTAATATTTGGGTATTAACCTTGAGTCTTTATAAAAGGCTATACAATACGGAGGTAAGTTTATCATGCCTGTGCCTGATATGATAACTTCAGTATTGGAAGCTTTACAGTCTATGGACAATTTGGAAGGGTTTGTAATAACATATAACCATGTATTGTTAGACAACGTTTGCCAAATATCTAGTTGGCCTTGAATGAATTGGGTCTTACAATTACTAGGCACAGATTTTAATGCTTTTGAGATTATATCCGATTCGCAGATCGGAGTCCTGGCACACGAGTAAGTATCTAGGTTGTCACATATATAGTACTGGTTATTTATTGTCTTACAGCTACTTAGATTATCTAATTTACTATAATATGATCTATCTCTGTTAATAGCTAGATATTTAGTAGAGGGAATGATCATAGTATAAGTATCATGGGTTACAGAAACTGGATAAGGTATGTTATGATATAAATCATAGCTCCTGGAATTTACTAAAGGTATTTTTAAGGCAAATACAACTTTGTTATTATTATAATAACTCGCAATTTCTGAAACATTCATTAAAGTGTGTATATTTTCTAAAGTTAAACTTAAAGGAAATTGATGATTATCAGCTAAAAACCTATAATTATTAACAAGCTCTGTAAATAGCTGTTTTGGACTTATAATAGAAGGATACAAAATATTTAATTTACTAAACATAATAGCGTTTACAGTGTCTTCTAGTTTAAAAGATAAAGTTAGGAGACTACTTTCTAATAAATTTAACATTCCATTGAATTTAGTTTTTAATATTAATTTATCAGCTAACAAGGTCAAGTTCTTTTGGAATAAAGCTATGTCATCAATAGCATCATTTAATCTCTGCTCGTTGACACTAATTTTATTTACTGAGTCTTCTATTGAAGAGAGTGTTGAAGTAGTTACTAATATATTTTGTTTGACTAATTCGGATAATTTAGATTGATCTTTCTCTATTAAATTGAATAGCGTTACTATAATTTATTGCGTCGTCTTCGTTCATAGTACCAAATAGATTTTGAATAGGGTGCCAATACCGCCAAACCAGGCTGAACGTTTAGACCTTGATTCAATTAAGTGAGAAATAGAATCGTAATCTCGAATAATGTCGTTGTATCTTATTGTAACGGCTGGTGCAAATTAAGACACTCGATATCGGTATACAGAGCAGTCTGCTTACATAGGAACTTAGAAGTGCCT
>NW_020799640.1:0-21169 GCF_003590095.1 Trichoplusia ni
TGTGGTATTTCGATTGGTTTAGAATAGAATAGATAAGATACTTTTCCCCCTATTTTTGTCATCCTTTAATATAGAAGCCTTCCAATGTATTTTGGCATATAACATGCTTTTTTTTAAACTATTTTTGATAAAACGTCTCCCAAAAACAAGACCAACAGACTTGAAAGTTACAAATTACATTTTGAAAATAGTTGAAATGCAATAAAACAAATCTAATTATAAAGACGGAAAGGCGATCATAGAGACTACTCCCGTGGAGTCTACTCACAAATGTGGGTTATTTCGACAAATCATGTTTAAAACAGACGGTCTTTCAACTAACATTGACAACAAAATGGAAAATTAAGTTTGGATTAAATTTCCATTTTGTTGTTAAGCTTTGAAATGTAATATTTTTACCAAAAGAATAATAAATGAATCGAGAACGGCTGAACCGATTTTGCTATTTTTCTAGTCTTGAAATATTCATAAAAGTCCAGGGGAAGGTTGAAACGGGTGATCATCATCACCATCATCAGTTTTAAATGTACATATTTCAATTGATCTAAAATAGATCTGGGTGTTTTTTTTTGTAGTATATTCCTAAAAATGAACCATGTTTTACATGAACGTCAACTAACTTTCTTTGACCATCAGACTTAAAACGTTTGTTAATTAATAAAATTCGTAAGGAAATCTCTTTTCCTTTCACTTTCAAAATTTACCTATCGATTTGAAACTCATATCAAGCAACAGGCTTGAAACGTATCCAAGAGGATTCGAAATGGGGACCTCTCTCAAAAGTGAGAGATCTTAAAACCAAATCAATCATGTTTGGAATATCCTTTTCATCACAATAATCCGAAACTTTTACATTCACCATCAGAGTTGATAGAATTTTGATCAATAGACTTTGTGAAGCAATCATTTTTCTCAAGAAGATCTATTCTTAAAAGGGTGAAATGTTACGAAAAGAATCGTTAAGATTTAAAACGTTAAATTCATCTCACATGGACCAACAGATTCAAAATGAATCTCAATCAAAGAGGCAGTTATTTGGAACTCAAAAATCAAAACTGTATCCCATAGATTGACAACTCAAGACATTTTACTAATTTTACGACACAATATATTTTGAGACTCTATTTTAAAACACGACAATTCCAAAAGCAGCAAATAAGCTGATAATTTTCTCTCATCATGCGATCCTGTCTCAAAGGAACATCCCATTTTTGTAGTTCCTTAAATCTTATACACATGTTTAAAGTATTTGTAGAAATTTCAGTTTTTTCGTTTTAAATAAATAACAGTAAAATTAGTCATTTAAGACGTTGAAAAGGAGGTTATGCAGCTAATCACCACATACACGTCGAGGAGACCCTCATGACTACGACCAGTAGGCAAATATCTTGGACGATGACACTTGGAGTTACAAAAACGTCCAACCTTATTTTTACGCTTTTTTTGCAAACGTAAATAAATAATAATGTAAAAGATTACACTGTATTAAATTATTTGTAAAAGAGTAACTTATGGAGTTTCTTGCCGGTTTTTCTCCATAGGAATGACGTTTTGGAACCGTGCACCTAGAGTTTGAAAGTACCTGGAAAACCTGGAAATTTTGAAAGGAAGAAAAGATGGTGCAAGCATTGTGTGTATCTGGATTATGTATTTTAACATATACATTTTTTTGTACTGCAGCTAATCACCACATGATACTCGTGCGAGGAGATCTCGATAACTATCATTGCCATCGGTCAATGCGCAAAAATCTTTTACGATGACTCTTGTAGTTACAAAAACATTCAACCTTATTTAAAGAGACAAAAAAATTTGACTAATCCAGATCTGCTCGATTCTGAGTATGTTTGACCTTCGTGGAACTGACGGCTATTTGAAAACAGAAAAACATATTTTTAACGCCTGAAAAATTTTACATTAAATGACGTTGTTCGAATTAATTGTAGAGAAAATATTTTTTTTCACGGAATCCAAAAACACGATCAAGTGGGAGTGGGACCGAAGACACGAGTATTCTCAAAAATAGGTTAAAAAAAAACAAAACAGTTTCTGAGACAAGTACAAATTGGAATCTTAGATTGACTCGTAATCGCACATTCATTTATGAAATATTTCATAACCAACTTCTATACACATCGAAAGACAGTTATTTAAAGCTTTTTTGCAATTAACACATTGCATACATTAAATCTCAAACCTTCTTCGGAAATCTCTACTCTAAAACACTATTTTGAATAAAAATCGTCCCAGGCGCATTAAATTGCCTTCATAAAAATTATAGTGATATCATAAATTTGAAATTTGCTTGTACTTTTGTTGTAGGATATACTCGATTTTGTTTTTGTAATTTAATATTTGCATATCAGCAAGAGAAATACATTTTCTAATAATAAAAGAGAAACCATGCCCATTTTTAACTCTTTACGTAAAAAACCCTGTAAACGACCATGATATCGATATTCGGAATTTGGGGAATTTGGTAAAACACTCAACCTTATTTTAAAAAAAAAACCAGATAATTTGACTGATCCATGACTTCTCAATTCTGCTCGAGTATGCACACTTCCATCACACTGAAGGCTATTTAAAATAGCAAGAAATGAGCAATCGGCAGAAAATAACTATTTAGAAGCCCTCAAAATGAACGAGAAATATGAAAATGAAACAAAAAAAAACATGAAAAACCTTCGTTGAACTGCGCAATGCATACTCATACGTCACAACTCACAAGTTGAGCATTATATTCGAGAAAACTTTTAACAATCTTGAAACGAACAACGATAGAGCAAAAAATGTTGTGAAACCCTTATTTCTCTTATAAATTTTGTCGACGTGAACTTGTTGAAATTCGGTTTACCTAAATTGAAAGAAACAAAAACATATGAGGCACTCACCACTTGTGTTTATGACCTTAAGGCAATAGAAACAATCAATTAACAAAAACGGGTATAGGTAACATACAAGGTGTTCCAATCCATTCAAGTTAAATTAAAGTGACTTAATTAAATTTTATATTCAGCCATCTTAATATAATGTAACTAGTAACAACACCAGATTAAGCTTTAAACCTGAATCGATTGACACAAAATACGCATGCTGTTGCGCCGTTTCTTCTCTCGCAGTGAAAATACTGAAGTAGCTGAGAAAGGAGGGCGAATCTAGGAGCTGTCCTGTCCTGTTGTGTCGACATTGAAAAAGTGCTACTAAGTAGACCAATTTGAGTAAATTAATTTTGATTTCCCCAACGAATATTTAATCCAAAACTGTACAATAACACAATTTTTTCAACGAGAAATCTGCAAACCATTTTTCTGATTAAATAATAAAGCTTTTCAAAAATATGAAGCAAAAATTTCACCCAGGAAAATACTACAAAATCCCTTCGTAAATAAGGGTAAAAAATACAGAATACAGAAGGCTATTAACTGTTTTGAAAAAACGAGTACTAGCACCCGCTTAGTGGCTAGTGCAGAAACAAGAAAAAAATCGTTTACTCATCCCATAACAGAGTTAATGGCTGCTCTCAACCAATGGGAAGCTTAGGGTGCAAGTCACAAGCATAGAAGTGTATTTTACATTTCTCAAGTTCATAAAATGGCTTTGAAACTGTTGACAGTAAATGATAATTAACATTCCTTTTTTAAAGATTAAAAAGATTACCCTTTTTGTAGTCCATTATTTTTAACATTGACCTACATTGCGTCTTTACACAACATCGATATTTAAATATTCTATTTTTGCTTAAATTGCGTATCCCGATTAAACAACTCAGTCTTAAGGCATGTAGCAATTGAGCACAGAGCAAACTACTGCACGTCTTTACGAGGCGTAAGTATCATAATATATGCACAAATGCCTTTACCTTAAAGGTCACTACGCCATGGTTTCGGCATTTGAAGTGCATGTTTGTCTTCACCCTCCCCAACAAAAAATACATTTCTTAGCTGACTCTAAGCAATTTCTTTTGGAAAGAAAAAAAGAAGAAAAGCCATCCCTTGCCTATGTGCCTTATTTTTTTTTCTTTACATGAGAGCTTTTTTTCGAGTGTTTGTAGCGTATCACTTAGACCGTCTCATGTATAACTTCCAGTTAACTTAACAGTACAGTTTAACTACGACTGCAGCTTTCACCCTTTGGATTAGTAATTAACACGAGCAAAAGTTAATAAGCGGTGATTAAATCTTATACGTTTTTAGCATAAAGTCTTATTACACTTCGTTCCCTAATAATTGTAATAAACTATTGCTACGCAACACCAGCTATTAGTTTTTTTTGGACAGAAATATTACTCGTATTCTTTATTATGGTAAGAATTTGTAATCTGAGAAAGCGATCCCATTTGGCTCTAGACTTTAGGGAACTGGAAAACATTTCAGTGGTTTTGAGTAAAGCCATTAAAAGACCGAGAGACCGATACACCCCTTTCCCTTCTCCATGGTAAAGAATTCCAATAGGATTCCTACCAGTTAAAAAAGGTATCGTCTTAATAAGAGATTTTCAAATTAACCGCTAAGGAATTTAGACTTTTACAAAGAAGGTTATTGCGTTAATTATGATTATGAATGCACTTACTTGAAATCACACACAAAAATCATATTTTTTTTTTCATATCCTCCATCCATATTTTTTTGTAGAAAACGAGAGGTCTGTGCCT
Source organism: Trichoplusia ni (assembly GCF_003590095.1). Taxonomy (NCBI): domain Eukaryota; kingdom Metazoa; phylum Arthropoda; class Insecta; order Lepidoptera; family Noctuidae; genus Trichoplusia; species Trichoplusia ni. The sequence goes on from NW_020799640.1 coordinate 4,655, forward strand.
ACAAAAGGAGAAAATCACCAGCATAGTTTTCTTGACTTTGCCTAAAACAGTGTACGGTTACTTAAGTGATAGATGAATAAAGTTTTGAAAAAACACAAGTTAATAATTGAACAGTAGGTATTTAGTCATGGTGCCAACGTAGTTGATTGTGAAGTAACTTCGTCCAAAAAAGGCTGTTGATTCAAATGTTCAAACAAGAAGAAACTCACGACATTACGTTTGAATATTTACTTAAGTCATTGTTCTATTGTGTGTAGGGATAAAATAGAAATAAATATTGTATAAATTATGAATTATTACTTATTGCTACATTTTTAATGAAGTACGCATTTAGAACCATATTTTTTTGATATGCTATTTTATTCAGCTATATACTATTAAGGACAATTTCATCCTGGCCTTAGGGCATGTTTTTTGCATATTCATTACATTTCCATATCCGTATTAGTAAAGGATGTTTTATTTATTATTCAAAAAAATGCTCCCGTATGCTTAGTTAACTTAGATTTTTAGCAGTATATCCGAAATATTTTATTAAAATAAAAAAACGTACAGACGCCTCTAAATAACAACTACTAACCGTCGACGACCTCCGTGGTCGAGTGGCGTACGCACCGGTTTCAAGGTGCCGCTAGCTCTGAGGTCCCGGGTTCGATCCCCGGTCGGGTCAATGTAAAAAATCACATTTCTACATTGTCTCGGGTCTGGGTGTATGTGGTACCTTCGTTGTATCTGAATTCCATAACACAAGTGCTTTAGCAACTTACTTTGGGTTCAGAACAATGTATGTGATGTTGTCCGCATTTATTTATTTATACTAAGACTAACTTGAAGAAATATTTATGGGATAGCCCTTTAAATTTTAGAAGAAAAACGCTTCAACAAAAACTAATTCGTCCAGTCCTAAACTCTGAGGCACATTAGTAGTATATTTACTATTGCTGAGGTACCTATCAAGTGAAAAATAAAAAAATACAGACTAATTCAGAACCTGGCTGATAATAATTCTTAGCCGTAGTCGTATCGTGTCGTATAAATGCAAGAACTACTTTGACAGAAACAGCTGTGCAAATTATGTCTGTTACTATGTTAGACTCTTAAATATTTCTAAGCAATTAATTTAAATATTTTTAATTCATGTTTGCTTGGGTCTTAGTAATTATTTATATACTGTTGTACTGAAATATTATAGTTTTGTGACCAGTTGTCCCTTCGACCTTGTTCTAGTTAATATTGAGCAATTGTTTTCATTACAATGATTTGTAGTATCTCAATAGGGCAGACGAGATTTTATTCAGTTCTCTCCTACTAATCTTTGTAAATTTCGCACTTCAGGTATAATCAAAAAAATTGTTAAAACACTCACTGTACTCATGTGTCCCAATTACAATATTTTTTTTTACTTTTAATTGAATTAATCTTTCTGACAACATTATTTTAACTTTTTAAAATGCTTCCAATATTGTTTCAGTATATTTGATAATTAAATAGGGTGGCCAACAATGCTTGACCCATCAACCTTAGAGTGATATAACAATATTAATTAGACATCTTTTGGAAAACGCTAGGACGCAAGAACTGGCCTACCAAACCAAAATAAGAATTATTCTTAGCATGAAACACGCAAGATTTCCTAGGTAGGTACTTAAATGACGAATTTGAGGACTGAGTTGTTTAAACTTTATTTCTTTCGGTGTATTTAAAAGAAAAATGTTATTTACAACAATTGATCGATGCCTGACTAGTTTGGAACTCAACTGGAGTCCTAAATCATGAGTTTACGCGACGGCGTTGCATCATATAAAAATCAATCATCTTCACAAGTTTACTACAAAAATAATACTCCATTAGACTACATATTTATTCAGTCAAACTAACCTTTAAACTTGTTCAAAAGGTGCGCCTTCCCGCGTCATGCTCGGTATCGTCTGTCACACGGTTTAAACCAAATGGATCTTTTTTTTCTATACCTTATTCACGACAAAGACGCTACGTGAGAAAATACGTCAGCATAAAACACAAGGTTTCTCAAACTTAATTTTCGTTTTTAAAGTTATTAATTTATAATAAAATTAATTTTGTAATAATGCATAGCTTTGGTATTTTTTAAAATTCCCTTTTACCTTTTTTCTAAATCGCTTGTTAAATACATTTATGGTAATTATGGTTATGAGGAAGATATCGCTAATCGTGATAAGACCACCATTCTACAATTACACTGTATGCTATTAATTTCATTCTATGGTGTACTACAATAAAAAAATATAATTGTGTACATGTATAATCATTCAATCATTTTTATAACAAGACACAGATATGTTTTTTAACATATTTCCTCATGAAAATAGGGTATAACAGTTTTAATAAATACAATATTGATTATAGTTTTTAGTTCAATAATTTTAAGTGTGTAAGAAAAAGATAAAAGTGGCGGGGTCGAAACCATGTATTATTTTAATAGCATTTAGTTGAGTAAATTAATGTTCAGATTTATTATATGAGCGTCGTTCAAAAAACCAACTAATTTCATAACATACTGCCCTTGAACATCTTAGAAATTTGCTAAATTTTATACTACAAGATGGAGGTTGATTAAGTGATTAAAACTTATAGTTTGTGCTAATATTCGTGTTCTGTATAACCCACAGAATTATATTCTGCCCAAACGACTCTATTTTATACCTATGCTTTAGAAAGTTAATGTTACACCATTAGGATAAAACATTATTATGGGGTTTTTTAATAAGTACCGAAGCCTACTATCTATCTATCTACCTATATTCGTTAGTCTCCCTAAGACTCGAGAATGACTGAACCGATTTGGCTTATTTTAGTTTTAAACTAGCTGTTGCCCGCGACTTCGTCAGCGTGGTTAGAAGATATAAGTTATGACTTTTTCTTCGCTCCTATTGGTCGCAGCGTGATGATATACATAAAGCCTAAAACCTCCCTCGATTAATGGTATATTCAACACAAAAATATTTTTTCAATTTGAACCAGTAGTTTCTGAGATTAGCGCTTTCAAACAAACAATTAGTATATACATAGTACATACATAGTATATACATAGTAATTAGTATATATATAGTACAATTAGTATATAGATGCCAACGATATCTTCGCTACGTTTCATCGATTTTTAATTTCTCGCGCGGAGATTTTAATATTACGATAACTCATTACCTATTTACGTTTTTGGCGTAGTGTAAAAGGCAATTTGTTCTATATTACATGCATAATATATCTAACTTATTTAGTTGGATAAGGATTAATACTGTATTGTTAAAAAGAGGTTCGTAAGTAACCAATAATTTTACTGTATTAAGAAAACACATAAAAATGGTTATTGTGGGTTATCCTTGGAAGATAGACATATACCACCGCGGACTTTTTTGTAGATCTATTAAAGAGGTACAAACTTGCCATACATTGTTTTGTTGTAACTCGAAAGGTTTTGGCAGCGTTCTCGATGAAAGCTCTCGAATGGCTTAATTTTTTCCGACATGTTTAACTAATATCGCTGTAATATCGTCAGTTTACACAAAACCTAAACTTATTATACACTAAAACCTTCCTCAAGTATTGCTCTATCAATCGTTGAAAACCGCATAAAAATCCGTTCAGTACTTTTCTAGTTTATCGCGAACAGACAGACAGACAGACGCGGCGAGGGACTTTGTTTTATAATATGTAAGGATATTCGTCCAGGGAAGGTTTAAACGATAATAAAATGTGGAAAATTAAAAGAAGAATAAAAAAAATATTACTTTCTATTTATCATCGACCGTTATTCGGTATGTAGTTCTCCGGGTCAGTGTTAGATAAAAACAAAAAATCAATCACCGCAGATTTCGTTATACATAAATAGTCACCAAGTTTTGGGCCACAACGAAACGTCGAATAGAACTTTAAACTATAGTTATCGTTCGTACCGAACTCTCATTAAGTTTTAGATTTTGATAGAGATATTGCATGGTTTTATAATGCTTACTTACCAGTTACTTTTAGCCACCTATTTTGGACTTCATTTCATAACGTGCTTTGTGATTTTAAGATTTGAAAATGTTTTGCCGGCGGAACGGCTAAATAGCACTTACCCATCTGGAAGTATTTATTTCTACTCGTGTTTACTAAATTAGTCTTCACATATTTCTTCAATAGACGATAATTTGTCACTTATACCGACAACTCTACTTTTGGAGTATTAATACTATAAAAATAATTTTAACCTATCGCAAGGAAACGTTAAAGGATCCGAATCTATATGAGCAGCCAGCAGTCATATAGGAAAGAGTCACATAGGTTGTAAGAGCTACCTATCAAAAACAAAAATTAAAAATGTATTGACAACTTTTTACTGCAACAGCGATGGATAAAGTAAATTTGTGACGGCAATATTCAAGACAGTATTAATTATCGTGAACACTTGAGACCAATGAGACTTATTTACACAGCTTGTAAAAAAGTTAAGCAGTATTCTGGTTCAGTAGACGACATTACTAGTAATTCAGGATAAAAGTAGTTTTAAGTTACCATACACAACGTCTTTGATTAAGGAAAATGTGCTATATGCTCCATAATTATAAGATTTAAAAATATACTACTTAGAATTGTTGCTTATCTTTCTGTATGTGTATTCGTTAAGATCTTGGAAACTACAGGTCAGATTTGATTAAAACTTTATTCTCTTACTAATGTCTTTTTCAAATATAAATTAATGTGATGCCCAATATTGGCGTTATAAAATATTAAGATATGTGTCACAGATTGCGCTGCTCGTAGGCCTATCTTGATAAATTCTCAGTCACTTTTAAAATGAAAGACATTGATATATGCCGAGAATCTACCCACATATACATAAAATTAGACTTGGCTCTCCAATTCCTGGAACCAGTCAGCGCAGCTTGGTAAAGGCTGAAAGGAAGAGTAAGATTGTTGTAATCAAAGCAATTAACACAAAACTAACTCTTTAACAGAACTCTACACGTCATTTTATTCACAGTCCCTATGAAATTAAATTAGGGAGCATATTCGAAAAGTCTCACGTATTCCATTTATTTCCTAATTAACTCTGTATCCGAGCGATGGATGAATTTACCCCGAGCACCGTGTTACGATCAACTTGTTCGAATCGACATCAATCTATGTTGATACGTTAGATGTGGCAAAGGCATAGATCTTATAAAGAAGGAAGGAGGAAGAATCATGTGTCATGTGTGGTCTTCTATGAGATGTATTTATTTCAATGGCTTGATTGCTGGACTTTTTTAATTGTGTCTTTGACAAAAAAAAACTTGTTAGTCCGTCAGACAGATTATCAAAAAATATTGGATTCGTTCGTTTTTTTTCATCTAGTAGACAAAAAAAATAACTGGAGTGATTTATAATTTCGTATGACGTCACTTAACTTTTGGATTTATATATCTTTTGTTAATGTATTGTGTAGGTACATGTGCACGAATTTAAAACGCTGACAAAGGTCATTAAACAATTATTATAGGTAATGTGATGATTTGGTGTTAATTACAATAAAATAGTTTGGAAAATTCACTGTGAAATTGTTTTGAAATTAACTGTGTTAAAATATCTGGATGTCCAAAAAACTGGTAAACTTTTTTAATATTTGCGGGCGTGGTTCTATATCTTAAAGAAAAACGTCCTCTGTGAGTAAATACCGCCAAAAAGTATTCATATCGAATCGTGACCATTTGTGCAAATAATTTAAAGATAAAAACTATTTGCATTGCACAAGTAAAGTCGTTTAATATTGTATGTCTGCGTATTAATGTTTAAAATTATAATGAAGTAAACATTACAGCTTACGTCATGAATAGTTTTTATTTCTTTTTTTTAATTTATAACTACCACTCTTTGGACTTTAATCCTTGTGTTGCGATGAGTTTCACATGAAATAATACACGCAGTCTGAAAACAAGCATTTGAGGATTATGGATTTGGTGACCTTAAACTATTTCTCTATCCGTAAGTTTATGATAAAATCATTCATTTCATCAATATTTTATTTCATTGCGGTTGCATTTGAGTCCCCACTTGAGTATATTTGTACACATTCTATCCTTGCCCCCTCAACTTCTAACAGACTTTTATCAAGCATGATATCATTCAATTTTAATACAAAAGAAAACTAAATTAAAATCGCTCAACTCGCGAGGCAGCTGCGCTGTCACAGACAGACAGACAGCCAGACAGAAACGGAAAATTCGAAACCTACTTAAGGTGTTCGTGGTAGGGCAAGAGAATATAATAATCACATCCAAAATTAATACATCCACAGATGAACAGAATCATGTGTATCAGACAGCTCATCGTAAGAAAGTTATCTCGTTAGCCAGTAATCTACAAACTTATGGTCAACTAACTCCCTGGGGATGCTTTAATAAATACAGATTATTGGGCTCCACTATTTTATGACGGTACACAGAAAAATAAAGTTTTCCGCTACGTCTACGATACAGAGTTGTTTTATGAAACTAACTAGGACTTATGCTAGTTGTTATATAATACAATTTCCATAGGTGGGGTAACATCTATATCGTAACGAGTTTTTTCCGTGTTCAGAAGACACGTTGAAACACAATTGTGTCTTTCATACATCTGTGGCAGTCGTTATAGATAGTTGTCATCTAAAAAGTCTGGCAACCAGTCTTAAGAGGTATTGTGTTTCCCAGGTAAAAATATTGCTAAACTGGAAGTCGACCCTACATCGTAGGGAAATGTTCAAGATGATGATGTAAGCTAAATAAGGTTTTCACTGTTTTGGCAGGATGACACAGTTTAACTTAATTGGTTAACAGTCTGTTGACTCAGCTACCCATTGCGTATGTGGCCTGCTTTTTGAGTAGTACTCAATATCTATGTGCAGTTTAGGAACAGAAAAAAAATCTATTTAAAACTATAACCCTAATTTTGGTGCAGACGAAAATAAAAATATTGACCGATATTTCAAAGCGGCGTAACATGTAGGTGACGTCAGATATAAAGGTATGGCAAAGGAAGACATACTGCACCGATCTAAAATAAAATGATGATCATCATCATCATTATCTCAGCCTATAGCTGTCCACTGCTGACATAGGCCTCTCCATACGTTCTCCAGCGCGACCGGTTCATTGCCACCTGCATCCAACGAGACTCAGCGGCTTTCACCAGGTCGTCGATCCATCTGGCAGGTGGCCGTCCCACGCTGCGCTTGGTAGTACCTGGTCCCCACTCCAGAACTTTTTTGCTAAGATTCCCCGGCAGACTATAATGATGCATATAATATTTCCCCTGGTGACACACAAAGCCCACTAACATTTTCACTTCACCAACAAAGATGAACCCTGATACAGGCCACATATTAAATAATATGAACATAGAATCGAGACATAAAAGTAAAGGCAAATTGTCTAAACAGCCAAACGTTTTGTGGGAATAATGGAGCGTTTTGTATTCAGTACTCCGACATTGATATTACCCGTTCGGGACGGTCTGTGCATAAGTGCCAACTATCCTGTTTGGGGTTAACGTTTTGGGTAAAGGAAGTATTCAAATAAACAAGTTGTGTGAGGTAATTGTTGCAGTGTTGGATGTTGGGTGGATGCTTTTAAGTATAGTTCGTGGTGTCTTAAGTTATTAAGAAAATATTATTCAAGTAAATGAAACGACGAACAATTTAATGTTACCAAGAAACATAATTAATTCAGACGATGAATGTAATATTTTATTTTCTTAAATTATTACAAACGAATTACAATTTAGTAAAAAGAAAACCCACATTAATATTTGTCGCTTGCCCGCGTTTTATATAATTTTTTGTAAACCACAAGAAAACAATATTTTCGAAGATTACACATATAATATATGTGAAAGTTCCTCTTATAAATATTTGGTCACAAAATATTTCTTCACTACCAAGTCTCCCGTTGACAATTCGAATATTCAAGTGACCTGTTCACTAAAATATAAAGGCAAAGAAAATTACCAGTTTGCCAGTAAACTGAATATTTTGCAACACACATAGGTATTGTGTGAGCCATAAAAGTTGTTCGTGGCAAAGGGTCGCTATGGTTCCCGTAGGTAATGGCCTATCAACTTGTTACAACAGCCTATTATGGTTTCATTTTGTGGGATCAAAATTTTGTATTGTATGTTTATTCACATTATATTTTTCGTTGACTCTAATAACATCCTTTACATTAAAATGTTAATCTTATTTTATACCCCATTAAAGTGTTATATTGTGGACAAGAATCAATACCAAAAGTCGCTGTTTACGACGATTACATACCGACATACTATATTACTACATATATGTATACAGACAGACTAAGTTATATGCAAACAAAATGTCAAATCGAAATGTAAGAACTTCGAAGTAATGGACGTGCTACGGTGCCAGGATTGCGTAGCTTTTGTAGCCACAAGCTACGCGGTTCCGTTTAATGATATTCAATTTGATAGTGGCGCCAGTGTATTTATCAATGTCAATGCGTAGACTTTATTCTTTGTATTAAACATACTGCACTTTATATTGTAGGTAATGGGTTCTGGTTAGACCGAGTTCGAATGCAGCTCAGTACCAGTATTCTAATTGGTATGTCTATCAATCTGTCCTCAGTCTATAAAACATGGAACATATTAAACCTTGGTATTTGATTCGACAGTCTTATTTCAATAAAATCTCTCTTTCAAAATAAAGGTCAACCTCGTTACATTCAAAAGGAAACTGGCTGGCAAAAAATACAAATACAAAGCTAACTCCGTGACAATTCTAAAAAAAAATCTAAATGCTTACAAAACATATTTATGAACACTGCAATAAGTATCAATTTCCCTCGGAGGCCAGGCTTATCAAAATAAAGGCAAGCAATAAACGGGCAAGAGGCGCATCTCACAAATTGGTACCATTACTGAAATTCACTGGATGTTATGTTTTTGCTAGTGAATTAATGTTTGGATGCGGATTTGTGTTTTTCGATTTCGGAGTAAATGTGCGACTGTTTTGTTCAAGTTTTTTGTAGCTGGAGTGAATAGATCATAAATTCGTGTTTTATGGAAGTGAGGAAATAGAGTTCGTAGGTTAATGTTGAAAGACGGTTTTTGGTTGTATTTGATCTACATTAGAACCTATAAGTCAAATGTTACTTCTAGTTTCATAGTTTATTAGGTATGTGAATTATTTGGGTTAAATTAATCTCTATAACCAATAATATATAAAGCTGAAGAGTTTGTTTGTTTGTTTGAACGCGCTAATCTCAGGAACTACTGTTCAAATTGAAAAAATATTTTTGTGTTAAATAGACCATTCATCGAGGAAGGTTTAGGCTATATATCATCACGCTGCGACTAATAGGAGCGAAGATACAATGGAAAAGTGGAAAAAAGGGCAGATATAAACAACTTATGTCTTCTAATCACGGGCAACAGCTAGTATATAATAAATGATGATTGACGTTATAAGAAGAACAGTATCATCAAACACTCCTTTTCTATTTGTTCGTAGCTCGAAAAGCCACGATAATCCTAAGAATATATCAATATGTATATAGATGGAAAGTCACCAAACACTCGCCAAATCTACTCCACTTGTCTCCTACTACTGATTTCACAACATGAACAATTCAAAAAAACATTCAAAACCCACCTTTATTTTAACGACATAAAGTCTATGTCAACTGCAAATAGAACTTTGTAGGTCTTCATAGCATTTGGTGTGGAATATCAGATAAGTGTTGCACCTGTCACTTGTCGATTATTAAATCAGTAGAGGGTTGATTATTTGCGCTGTGTGCTGTGAAGCGTCAGCCACTGATACGCGTGACGTGTTATACAAGTCTGTTAGGTTAGATCAAGCCTTGAAGGTGTACTAATTAGTGCTGGAAAACAACGACGTTTGAATAGTGTAGATTTCAAGTTTTAGAAAATAAAACGTAAACTTTTGTGAGTGATTTTATACCATGCTAAGTAAAAAGCTATGTTTTTTTATAATACTCAATGTGTGTGGCTGTTTTTTAATTTTAAATATGTAAAAAACACGCTACATTTAAAAAAACAAACTTGTCTAATAGTTGTAGTACAAATAAATTAATACGTAATCGACTTTCAAACTTCGAAAAGTACACAGAGGAAGACGCTATCGACATGTCGATAGTTACCATAAGACGAATTGTCACATCACTAAAAGCAAAGCGCTGAACTGTGTTCGCATCCAGTTTCCCGCATATCTTGATTGTACGCTCAAACACTTGGCTATACATTTGTGTTTCATTAATTTTGATTCAATGTCTACTGTTTTTGTTTTTATTAAATTCTCAACTAAAACAGCCTGGGTTTTAGTTGTTTACCAGAATATACAATTAATACACTTTCCGTTTCGTGTTTGTTTTTCGTGTTGTAGCCGAGCCTTTTGCTTTCCTGCACAAACTATTTGTGTTCTCTAGACTAGTTTTGCCCACTTTGCTTAATTCAAATCGATACGAACTAACAATAGAATTAAAGGATTTTACCTACTTGACCTAAAGCTGATACAAATTTCAATTCCGATCCTTGTTTAATATTAATCGATCTCTTATTGGTATATTTGGTGTTTATTCAAAGTTGAATAGATTCCATTTTCTAATATATTTAAGGAAAGGCAATATAATTTTATATAATCAAAAATACCCAAGAATTATGAAGTAGGTTTTCATTTTACTATTAATACAAAGTTTTTGGTTGCGAAAACAACAGTTGCAGCAGCTGTTTGTAAATTAAACATAATTTGGGGGAATATTAAACTAAGGAGGTTGGATGTTCTTGTTTTGCCACTTGTTGCTTACAGCGCCATCTCTGCATTGGAGCGCGAACTAAATGTACAGAGAGTTTGCAAACTGGAATGGTGTTACGAATTGCAAGCTCCTTACTATCGCTAGGGTGTAAATTGTTATGTAAAGTTGTATCCCACAACATTCCGAATATGTACTTTACTAGTTGGATACTATATTTTGGTTCATTTCATTGATTGGTAGCTTATTGTATTCTTGTTTGTTACTAAAAATGTCAAAGTTTTTTCATTCACTTTATCTTAAATTCTTGCACAAAAAACTGTTTGCATTCCAAACCAATACACATTTAGTCGATCAATCACCTAACAAGTACGCAAATAAAATAAATAAACTGTTCTCCAGTCACCTTTTCATTGAATCCAAAATCTTTTGTCCCAGCTTACAGAAGCTTACTTAAGCATTACCCAACGTAGGGTACCCTACACTCTAAATCTCATTAAACCAAACTCATAAATTTTATTTAAGGGTCCCCGTCTGGATTACAAATAGACTCATTATATTGTTTAGATAACACTGATAGTGTTTAAATTAAGCTCGATACCCACCTCGGTTTCATTTGAAAACTGCAAGCCCAGAGATTCTATTGCGATATTTTAATTGGGATTTTATAATGGGTAGAAATATCGAGACGGGGTTATACCTAAGGGGAGTTCACTTTGGGTTTTATAAATATGTGTGTATAATTGTAATTGTGCTGTTCATGTTTAAAAAAAAAGGAATTAAATTTGAACATTGGCATAGGTAATATTTACTCCTCTTTTTTTAATTTTGCCGCTGAAGCAGTTACTTATTATAATTATTCATACATTCGATATTGAAAAAATACGCAAAAGTACTGGTTTTTATTTTGTTCTTGCCATTTCATCTATTTCCATATCATTGCAACAGACTAATACCACAAAATGGCTAGTACCTACTCCAGTTCACAGACAAAACTTACGCCAAAAACACACTCTCAAATGAACATTAAAACCATAGCAAAACTGACTCATTTATATAATGCAGCACTAACAAAAGATTAAGTCAGTAGAAGTGTAACCACTGGCCGTGGTCGACAACTAGCGAAGTTGCAAACTTGCGCTGAACGTGGTGTCAAGGCGACGTGTTTATGCCACCCGCAAATTGGTGCAACCTTGGGCGAGTTGAAATGTAATTCCAATATTTGCGGTCCGAAGTTTCTTGAGTTTTTCTAACGATGTGATGAGCATTCGCTGTTTGTTAATGTTGTTTTTGTGTCTTAATTTTAAACATTTGGGTGGATTCAGTGGAGTGCATGTAGAGTCTGATCTTAGGACTTTATCTGGTGCTCAGTTTCAGTTCAGTTCAGTTTCATTTGATCTGCCTTTGTACGTTTATCTAGTAATTCTTAGTGCTGACTGCCCAGTGCGACAATAGAGCTGGCATTTTTTTCAACTTTGGACAAGAGATATTTTCATAATGCCAAAACTCTTTTTTTTTCTTTTAATAATTAATTTTAAAAAGACATTTATTTGCTTTTAATTCTGTTATCTGTGTTTTGTATGTGATTTTGTTTATTATCTATATAAATGTTTTGCATCTCAAGATTCAAGTTAATATGTGTCATTTTATTTAAATCATTATGATTTACTAAAAGGATACTACCATAGTCAGACAGGACCATTTAGGAACTTTAACCCTGATGGTCATTAAACTTCAATAAGACAAAGCTAAAACTCGGTCTAATTCGACTCAACCCTTCATGCATCTTCATACATTTCTTGGACTTCACCCACACCCTTCCATACATAATCCACTTCAATCCCATCCCTATATCAAGTGCATTTACTGACTCGTTCATTTACAGCTCATTTATTTCAAATAACACCACTATCTAGACCCTATACGGAGTTAATTCACAAATCCCTTGAAAATTTCTCGGGACTCGAATGAAATTTATGGCCTCCGCTTAATTTGGTGCTTTAAAACGTGATTCGCCAGACTGTGACAGTTTTCGCTTTGAAGAAATTATTTGGGGACCTCGGTGGAATTATTTTGGTTTGCACTTGGGTATGCGGTTTTATGTTCTCCATTTGAAGTCGGATAATGCTTTTATATATTTCTTTGGACTATAAGTAACAGTATTACTATTTCGGTGTCAAAATTTGCAGCATATTTTTTATTCTTTGTTAGACGGAACAGTTGAGATGGACTCGCAATCATCCTGCCCTTTGTGTTGCTTTAGAATGCTTTTTAACTTCATGGTAGGTTGGTCCAGATCAGTAATACACTATAGCAGTAGATTGCATCGCAATCCCATTGGTCTCAGGGTGAATCAGTCCGGTGGTTTTAGCAGACAAAAGTTGGCATACCTCTTTGCCTTTCTCAGGGCGGAGAAAGTGTATGAGGATTATCCCGGAAAAAAGGAGTAGTATTGAACTACCTAACAGTCTATTGTTTTCATTTAACAGACTAATAATTTTTGATGCTAGAGTTTTGACTGTGTTGTACTTTTATAAATTGTTTAGTTCATTACAATCATATAAGCATCAGAATAAGGCAAATGAATTCTTTGATGCCTAGATATTAACAACTTACTTATACTTACGATTTTCAATGTTTCATGACATTTGTAGGAAGAAATAAAACGAACATTCTAAAAAAAAATTACACCATTATTTTTATTCATACAAAAAATGCCTTGTCAAAATACTTTATACAACGTTATACACAATAGATGTACATGACATTTGGTAAAAGGTGTGAGATTATGATAAAATTACAAAACGAATACTTTAGTAAAATGGACAAAATAATATGGAATCAATAAGTAGGTACACTAAACAAAGTAATATAGTATCAAAGAATTTAGGGAAAGCCACCATGTTTAATCAAAAATCCTGTAATACTACAATTACCAACAATTATAAGTATCTGTTTATTTACGTTACAATACGAATACTCCTCAAATAAATTGGAAAATTATTCTATAGCGGCAGACATTTCACGATACAGTGAAAAATTTAAAACCCCTAGTCATCACGATCTCGTTAGATTAGTTCGTAAAGAAACTAGCTCGTCTACTCATTAGTTGCAGGTTTGAAATCAGCTTGAGTTTCGAATATTTTCACTGTACTGTTAAAAATTTTACTGCAAATATCTGCTTTGCGTCACTTATTGCGTCTTAAAAATTAGCAAAATCTTTATTTATTTAGGAAATTAATACACATACATATACATGAAAACCTTAGCATCCATTTTAGCATTTAAAAACAGCTTATTTTTCGGAATAACATGATTAAAATTCCCTCTAATCACCATTTCTCTTTTTTATTCTCAACCCTAATCTTGAATAAAGAAACCTAAAGCCAGTAATAAAATTTAATCACTAGTCAAGGGACTTTGTTTTATTTGGGGCGTAAAACCAATTTGCTTCTTGCATTCGTTTTCCGATCCCCCTCTAACAAGCAACTGTTCGTATATTGTTGTCCTTGTCTGTCTGGTCCTGATTCCCCCCAAGACCTCTAAAATAGCCCTTGATAGTAAAATAACAATAAATTAAATACCTTCGTTTAGGTATTGTATTATGACGACAGTAGTCTTTCTCTTATGTTATCCAAACATTTTCTTGAGAAAGTCTGATTTTATTCTTAATTTCTTTCGTTTTTGTCGTTCCGAGAAATCTTACTTTAAATAATTAAATTAGGTGAGATACCTTTGTAACGTTGACGTTACTCTTTGGAGTTCACACATTCTGAAGATTTTTTGCTTTATCTTAGAAGTAAAGAGAATGTCTTTGATATAACAACATTTATGTAAAACAACAAATAATTAATAGCAACAATTTCGTTCGTTGTTTTGTTCAAAGATTTTTCCTCGTACATAAGTTTAAATGTTTTGTTTTCTGAAGGACTGCCAGAAAATAAGTCAGTTTTAATAAAGTGATTAATAGGTTAAGGTTGTCTGGAAGAGATTTTTAGCGATAAGACCGCCTTTTGTACTCATCATATTTATTTGTATTGACCTAAATTATTTTTCCTTATGGTGTACAATGAAGAGTATTTCTATCTATCTATTCTAATAGTACCAGCCTATACAGGTCCCTCAGCTAGACACAGGCCTCTTCGCGTATAGGGAAGGTTTGAGCATTGACCACCACGCTAGCGATATCAGAATTTCAATATTATATCCAGGTTTATCACGATGTTTTCCTTCACCGTTAGTCTGTAAGTGTCTTAGAATAAGTAAGAAAGTACATGCAACTTTGAAGAAGTCACATTGGTACTTCTCCTGCGTTGGAATCGAACACAGCACCTCGAGGACACTACCATAAATAATATTAGATAACCAAACAATGTTTGATCAGTAATTAACGTTGACAAACACTCCAGTGGATAAAAATTAAAGGTATCTAACCTAAACGTTTGACTCGAACATCAAGATTTTAGTTTGACTTACAGTTTGTCAATCGCACCTGTTTCAAAAGTTCTAGTTATTTTGCTTTGAAGGACCATAAAACGGGCTTGAAATGGTTCTACAACGAACACTTAAAATTTGAGGTAAAACCATTTGACCTTCTGCATTTTACAAAAAAATTAACTTTCATTAATATAACATAACTTATTTGAATACGGAGCTAGCACGGATTGCTTCACATTAAATCGTGCTCTGATGCGAGGCGTTCAATGTGCCACGTTAATACAGATCTATGCAAAACGCGATGTAACCGCATTCGTATTGATGTAACCACAACGGTTTTACAGTGGATTTGTTTTCTTGATTAATGTTATGTGGTATTAGAAAGTAATATTTAAATGATTCACGCACTAAGGAATGTAATTCGTGTCTCACAAACATTCAAGTCACATGCACAAAGACACCAAGACTCAGAATAAGCTATCGTGGATTACACAAATGCTTGTTCTTACGCGGGGGATTGAATCTGAGACACGCTCCGAATAGTTTGGCATGATGACCAATGCCACTCGGCTATTCGTGCTGCTTAAAGCAATTATAGTGTACGAGTCACATCCATGAATGCAAATCTTATTTTAACAGGTGATAGTAGACCACCAAGATTTTGAACGAGGGATATAATATAGTGACATTTGTTCACTTCTACTTGCAGTTTATGTTAGAACATGTACGTATTAATATACGTATGTTTATCAGTTGTCTAGTGCTCATAATAACAGTTTTACTTAGATTGACGCTAGATGGCGTTGTGTCAAACATGATTGAATATTTTCCAAGAACCGAGAGAATTGCTTATTTACCTTGCCACACACAACGTTCATTGATAAAGTGACGTTAATTGTTCCAAGAACCACTACAGCTCCCACTGTTTAACTCCTACAGCTATAATTTAACAGTGATCTCGAAGGTAAGTTCGTGGTAGGCTATCGTAATAATGAAGACATTGATTCTGAACTGTATTCATTGTTAACTAATTCCGTAGGTCCTAATCACAGTTTTTTTTCAAGTCATTGTCAAAGTGATAAACTGTTATAAGAATGTCACTTTTGCCAATTACAAGCAGATGAATCAGTATGTAGTAACCAGTGTACCAATCTCGAATGTTTATTTATCAGATTAGGGTTATCGGGCATCAATGAATAATCTTCTATTAATCATTTGGTCCATGACATACACACCGTTTAGATGAACTGTTACCTTGTCACAATCTAAGGAGCATAAATAAATATGATTTACTATACAATACCTAAACAAA
>NW_020799641.1:0-33714 GCF_003590095.1 Trichoplusia ni
TCATACTAACAAACATTGTTGAGTCCTAGTTACTTGTAATAATAATAATAAATAAAAAATGCCCCAGGGGGTCACTCTTTACGGGGACTCCTAGCTCTTTCTTGCCTTAAGTGGCTGGCTAGAGAGGGGTCGCTAGAGCTATATGCTCGGGGGTGGAAGTGTCTAATGGCGTAATAACGAGGAAACCCGCTCCGGGTCTGTGACCCGCGATGGTGAAATCGGTGTCACACCTCTCTACACCCTTAGCCTATCTCACTGATGTTGCCTCTCGCTGCCTATCGTGGCGGTATGATGGGGGGCCCATTTTTGAGCCGGCGAGTCACCGCCTGCCAATTTAATTCCATTTTTATGTGTTGAAAGGCAGGTGCTATAGTTTTCCATAGCTTTAAAGGAATCCATTCCATTTAACATTATTAATACCAATAGCCCTTATTATTTATACACATTACAATTTGCAATAGTTTTGTAGCTACCTTGGGTCGTCCATGTTTGTTCTTTAATAGAGCAGGGGTGGATGGCCCCTGGTAGATACCCCATCACATTTTAGATTAAAGTTCTCAATAAGGCCTCTACATGCTGGACCTGTGTCCCCGTGCAAGCCTTTAAAAAGGACCGGGTCTCTTCACATGAAGTGATCCCGTGACTAAAAAGAGATATAAATAAAAAAAATGCTATATACAAAAAACTTGCTTACTTTATGTACCTACTTATTGACGACAAAAGTGTTAAAATCGACGTCACGGTTGGCTAAAAATCGAGGCAATTTATGAATAGTCAATATAAATTCCATCGGAGCAGACCTATATTAATTACCCAAACATCTTAATAAGGCTACAAACGCAATGTTCGATGATAGTCCTCCAGCGCCCGCAGACTGCGCCAGTCACTAATTAACACGATTTTTTTAATTAAAAATAACTGGAACCCACCCGATTTTTGTATTTTTCAATGAAGACGACTTTATCCCCTCAAGTCATGTCGGGTTTTGGTCAATTTAAATGGTATAAAAGATCCTAAAGGGTTTTTTTTTAATTAACCAGAATAACTAAACGGTGTTTTTTGTAGATAGATTTCATAGAGATGGTTTGAAATTCATTTCTCAGTTGAGTACTGTTTATAGATGATCGATTTAAACTTTATTTTTGAAAGACACTTATAAGCACTATCCAGTCCGGATAGCTCAAAAGTGACGTCTAGCTATTCTGTAAGTTTTATCTCCTTGCACGAAACAAAGTAAATAATCATAAAGTCTTTTTAATTAATTTCATTATGTTGCACACTGCTGACTGCCAATATCAACCACTTCTCCTACCGCGGGTCTGCTGGTAGAGATTTCTTTAGAAATAAGCAGCACCCTTGTACATCCTATTTTGTAATGTTGTATTTTTCTTCTATTTTTTTGTGTGTACATAAATTATTAAATAAATAATTATCGTATGTGGACAATTAGAATTTGCTCAAAACTCAAAATAAGAGCCTTCAGACGTATCAGTTCCTATCCACTAATTTACATCATTAAAACTCTGAACAACACGCTCGATTGCCGAAAAAAAAAAACAAATAAAGAAGTTATCCCACACTGGAGCGGAAGGCTCTCAACGCGACGAACAAATTATCAGGCGGCGCCGGCGTGTGTGTAAGGGGCCTGAGGGTGCTTGACATACTTCCGGCCTCTGAATTAATTGTTGACTCGTTTGCATGACGTCATCAACGACTATTGTTTGAAAGCAAGGCTTTTCTGACAGCAGATCAACAGAACGCTATCAGGGTGCGCACTCAGACCGAGTGCTGCATTGAAAATGGATTTAGGATTTATATATGATAAATATACATATGACTGGCCTGTTGGTCTAGTGGTTAGTCAAAGTCAAAGGATTTATTTGCAATTTTGACGACCTCCGTGGTCGAGTGGCGTACGCACCGGTTTCAAGGTGTCGCTAGCTATGAGGTCCCAGGTTCGATCCCCGGTCGGGTCAATGTAAAAAATCACATTTCTACATTGTCCCGGGTCTGGGTGTTCGTGGTACCTTCGTTGTATTTGAATTCCATAACACGAGTGCTTTAGCAACTTACTTTGGGTTCAGAACAATGTATATGATGTTGTCCGCATTTATTTATTTATTTATTTATTTATTTACACTTCTATACATTAAATGTACAATGGCGGACTTAATGCCTGAGGCATTCTCTACCAGTCAACCATAGGGTAATGCAGAGATATCAAGAGGTAGGTGTGCCTATAAATAAAGGTAAGGTAGTATATATATATCCTAATTAAACATACATAATGTGCAATATGTAGACTTACTTATTTACATACTAAGGAAAATAATACTAATACATAAGATATAGTACATACACATACTTAGATTTAAGAATTAGGACGATGAAGGTTGTAGGGACAACTCAGCTAAACTTTCCAGTAACAGTTTACGAACCCTCACTTTAAATGCCAAACGGTTGGTAGACATCCTGATTTCAGGGGGAAGAGAGTTCCAAAGTGAAACGGCTTGTACAGGGAAAGAAGAGTTGACGAAACCAGAGCTATGGAAAGGACACAGAAGAAGAAGATATTGGAAGACCGGAGGTCGCGGCTGTGATTATCGCACAGATAACGGAAATAAGGTGATAAGTAAGCAGGGGGAGAGGGAGACGTCAAGAAAGAAAACAGAGTACAGAGAGCCCGCATCTTACGGCGCTCGCGGATGGGAAGCCAGCCAAGGGTGGTGCGATAAGCAGACATACTTACGAAGATTGAAAACGAATCGAATGCAGTTATTGAGAAGTCTGTCCAGTTTATTAAGAAGATCTGCATTCAGGTCCAAATAACACACATCGCCATAGTCGATAACTGGGAAAATAAGAGTTTGCACGAGCATTACCTTAGTCTTGGACGGAAGGAAATTCTTTAGCCGGTATAGAGTACGTAGTGTGCCTG
The DNA here is from genome assembly GCF_003590095.1 of Trichoplusia ni. Taxonomy (NCBI): domain Eukaryota; kingdom Metazoa; phylum Arthropoda; class Insecta; order Lepidoptera; family Noctuidae; genus Trichoplusia; species Trichoplusia ni. The sequence goes on from NW_020799641.1 coordinate 2,939, forward strand.
TAACTTTTTGCGAGACATCAGCAACTTGTGCACGCCAACTCAGCGTTGAGTCAATCGAGAGGCCGAGATTCTTGACAGTCAAGCTGAGATCGATCACTGATCCGTCGTAGATAATCGGCGGGATGGTTGTAGCATCAAGTTTGCTGAGCATTCGCTGGCTGCCCACGATTATAGCCTGGCACTTGGTGGGGTTCACGACCAGACCAAACCCCTCCGCCCAATCCCTGATACTGTCGAGGTCCCTGTTGATAGAATCCACCGCAGAAGACACAGCTTCGATGCTTGCCTGCGAGTATAGCTGCAAGTCGTCGGCATACAGATGATACGCACATCGAAGCTTTTGAGTTATATAATTGATAAACAAGGAAAAGAGTAAAGGAGAAAGAATACCGCCTTGGGGTACGCCGGTAGTCAGGTCGCCCCATTTAGAGGTCAATTCGCCACTGCGAACCGCCTGCCGGCGTCCCTGAAGATATGAGGAGAACCAATCCAGGACCTTGGATGACATCATGAGGTGGTCAAGGATAGAAAGAAGGATGTCATGACTGACGGTATTAAAGGTATTCGAGAAGTCCACCAAGGCAACAACAGTGACCTCAGTATTCTCCATACCCGCCCTAATATCGCCAGTCACTTTAAGGAGCGCCGATGTAGTACTGCAGCCAGGCCTAAATCCCGACTGCAGGGGATTCAACAGGTTATGTTCAGCGACATACCTGTAAAGCTGTCGATGAACACAAGCCTCAAGGACTTTAGATAAAAAGGGGAGAATGGAAATAGGTCGGAAGTGATTAGGGAGAGAGGGATTTTGGATTTTCGGCAAGGGAATGACGTGTGCAGTCCGCCATTGGGAAGGAAACAGACCGGTGTCGAGGGAGAAATTTATGACGTGGGAGATAGGAGGAAGGAGATATTCTAGGATGGTGGTAATCATGCGGCGGCTGACGCCGTCAGCTCCCACAGCGTTGGACTTTATAGATAGGATAACCTTCTTGATGTCATCCATGGAAATGGGTGCGAAACAGAAACGTGGGATATCGGGCCGAGGTAAATCGGACAAATAACTTAAGGTGTGCGACTTGGCCCGGAGAGACAATGGTGAAGAAGTGGTGAAATGATCATTCATGTCATCCAAGCCAACCGCACACTGTAGGTCTAGACTCCTCGACCTGCCGATACCTAGCGTTCCGAGGAACTTCCAGACATCAGCAGGGGAGGAAGAAGTTATATTGGAGAGAATATGTCGGCGTTTAGCGTTGCGTATCATCTGGTTACACCTATTTCTTGCAGCTTTGAAGGCGCTCCAGTGCTCGTCGCAGCGCTCCCTCCGAAATCTTCGAAAAGCCCTGTCCCGACGTCTCATGGCCATACGAACTCCAGGAGTTATCCAGGGGGCAGGTGGGCGCTTCAATTTCACCTTGCGGATAGGCGCATGAGTGTCATATAAATTAATTACATGTTGATTAAGAATTGCAACCTTCTCCGAGACGGTAGCGGCTTGTTTGAGTCCTTCCCAGTTGACATTTGAGGCGTCTCTACGCAGCTTCTCTACGTCCATACGTCTAAAGGAACGCAAGTGCAAAACTTTTGGACTTGGTTTGGGAGCTTTGAGGATATAGGAGAGATAGATAAGGTCGTGATGGGAGAAACCAGGAGCAGGATACTGACCAAAAGATGAAACAAGAGGCGGGGAGGATGTAAGGATCAGGTCGAGCCAGGTGTCATGCCCGTCGGGATTGTGGTGAGTGGCTTGTAGGGGAAGAACATGAAGACTGGCGGAGCGGGTAATATCGAGGAGTTTGCGGGAACGAGAGGAACTGTGGGATAGGAGATCGGTATTGAAGTCGCCCATTATAACAATATGTTGATATTCAGACCCTAAAGATTCCAGTACCGGCTCGATGCTGGAGAAGTAGTCAACACAGGGGGGGCAGTAAGCGACACCTAGAACAATTTTGGCACCATTCACACATGCTTCGATGAAGATAAATTCAGCGGTGGCAGAGTTTGCAGGGGAGGAAACAAGAATTTTGTGGGAGAGGCCGCTTTTGAGGTAGATGGCTACACCACCGCCCCTTTTCCCAACGCGATCATTCCTAATAAGAATAAAGCCGGGAAGAGGATAAGTGGTAGAAAGAAGGTGAGGCTTGAGCCAAGTCTCGGAAATCAGGACGGCATGAACGTCAGCATCAGCGAAGGTGTCAAATAAGTCACTGTAGTGACTAGGGACACTCTGAGCATTGATGTGACATATATTTAAAAATTTCCGGGGCTGAGATACAAACGATTGTCGCACCAAGTCACCCAGAGTTCCCGCTGTAGAACTGTAACTGTCGTTTAACGAAGAGTCAGCTGAATGGAAAGAATCATCGTCGTTTGACATAGATACAATAAATAAATATTATATTATAGATAAATCTTAACAAGAGTAGACTTTAAAATGTTAATTTAAAATAACAAAAACTAAACGTATCACTGCACCACCCGCCAGCGAACATACTATAATATAATAGACGAGACACAGATACAGCAGAGGACGAAGAGAAGAAGGAATACAGTTACATAAAAGGTGTTACAAAAGGTCAATAGGTTCGGTATTCAGTCAGGATAATGACATGCAAATGTAGCTTATACTCATATATAATAAGATTATTTCGGAAACTTATACTGTAGAAATTCTTTTATAGAGTAGAAAGGATTATCTATAGCCATCTACGTAGTGCCCTCTTGAACCGAGTAATTGGTAACTCTCGAAGTTGGACAGGAAGTTCATTATAAATTTGGATACACATGGGAAAACAACTTCTCAACTTACGAGAGGCTTGATAAATGGGTATAAAATTTTCTTTGTTCTCTGTGCTAAAATCGTTTTTGTAGATGATGAGGTAGCGTACGCTTAACATTTTATTCTCTACTGGTATGGATATCATCTGTGCTGTTTCATGGTCTGATAGTCCTAATGGTATAACTTCGCATATTGATTTTTTACAGTTACTTATTATTTGGTCTAAGCATGAATTTCGGTTTGTTGGTTGTTTTATATGTAGTTCTAAACCAAATTGTGTCGTCGTTCTTAATAATTCTTCTTTACATTTATTATTTCTATCGGATTTATTGCTTAAAATATTTATATTCAGATCACTCAATATAACTACCTTTTTTTTAGATTTGCTATGAAGAACATTACTTCAAGATTTCTTATGAAGACGAAGGGATTTGAGTTTGGTGTACGATAAATAGTTGTTATTATGACTTTATATTGTATAAGCTCAATACCACAACATTCAAATTCGTTTTCTGTCGCACACTTCTTTAACTGAGTTAGTATTTTATATTCAATGTGGTTCAGGCAGAATATACATAGTCTGCCTCGTTTTATATTTTTTCTAGATGATGCCAGTCCGTTAGTTTATAGTTATATAATAGTAAACTACTTTCTTCACCAGATTTAATGAATGTTTCTGATAAGCATAATACATCTACGGGTTTCCTCTTATTCAGAAAAGTGTCGATCGTAGTTTCTAAAATAGCTTCTTTACTTCTTAAACCCGCGATATTTTGATGAAGAAAATTTAAGGTACTACTAGTTTCGCTAAAATAATCTGCAATTGTACTCTTGTTCGAATCATTAATATTATTTATTTTATTTGAGTGCAGCGTTCTGTAAGCTCGCCTTGTGTCGAATATGATGGCAAATCGGCGTATCTCGACAGCGCTGGCTTATTAAAGTTTAAGTATTTATCTTCATAATCAAGAGAATCTATAAGAACATTCAGTTTGTAACAATTATTGCTATGGGTTCTTAAGAAATAACAATTTTTATTATTTTTACATATTAATTCAAATTGTTATTGAGGAGTTTTTCATTTAGGTACTCATTCTTAATTACACTTAGGACGATAATTGGGCAGTTATTGTATTTATTAATAAACATGTAGAGATCATTTAGCATGGTAGTAGGGTTAGAATCATTTTCTCCTATACAAATAATAATCTTATCACATGGTTTGTATTTGAATTCAGTGTTTAACAATTGTAAACTTGTTGCGTAATATTCAGTCGTTCCCTCTACAGAATATTTACTATATGAGCTATTAAGTCTCAATTCATACAGACGTTTTGTTAGTCCTCTAATTTGTTGAGTACCAAGTATGTGTATTTTCCCATTTGAGTTGTCGTTTTTGATAGAGCATACTGGAGTATTGGTTGCAGTAGCCTTCTTGTCGTTTGTCGTAGTGGCCCTTACTGCTATATCGGAGGTCGTGGGTTCGATTCCCACCAACGACAAATGTTTGTGTGATGAGCATGATCATTTGTAATGTGTCTGGGTGTAATTTATCCATATTATGTATGAATTTAGAAATATATAAGTATGTTTATCAGTTGTCTAGTACTCATAATACAATCTATGCTTTGTTTGAGGCTAGATGGCGTTGTGTTCAAGTTGTGAACTATTATTATTATATAAAAAAAAACAAATATTTGGTTACTTTTATTTTTGTTGCCATTCCTTTTGACTTCTCTAGACAGTGAAGCGATACCGAGACCGAAGGCATTGATTCTTTTTCCTTTTTGTAAACTTAGAAGCTATAACGACAGCTGTAACTTTAATGCTGTCGCCACTCTTACCTTGTCCCTTATCTCCTGTCGCATCTTCTCTCGCTCTTCTTCCATCTTGCGGTGCTTCTCCTTGCGTCGCTCCTCCGCCTCGCGGATCGCTTCTTGCCGTTCGCGTTCTGCTTCTTCTTCCTTTTCCTTATCGTCACTGTCATCGCCGTCCCCACCAACTGCCCCTGTAACAAGCAGATACATATATTTTTAGTAACTTGGTACATTTGATTTTCCTATATTTTTATAAACTCACTTTCTTTTCTGTTTGTTTATTTGTCGTTCTGGTTGGATTTTTGAAAGTCAATTTTGAGGTATATCCCAATGAAATTTTTAGGCTAGCTTCAAACCCAATGAAAATGCAATTTACAACAGACCATAATCACTGGCAACTATGAAATTTGATAGATTTTTTTAATCTATCAAAATTAATCAGTTTCAACAACCTTTCAAATGTTTTTCTTTTGTCATTTCTCATTTGTCTTCTGGTTAACAGAAATTCAAACGAAATATGGAGCAATGCGGACAACAGCTATAATAAAATCCTATACCCATATATGATCCCACGTTTGATTCCATACTTAAGAATGATTTAATAATTACATGTATTCGTAATTAACAAAAAAAGCTTCGGGAATTATATAAAAAATAATCCATTGTGCCATCGTTATTCATCAAACCTAACAAAAAAGATCAATCGCTGTATGAGCTATTTTAACTTCTTTCAAATCATTTATCTACGCTATCTTCAAAGTTTGTAACGTAAATTAAAAAATAAATGTTTTGATTATGTGATATCTGCGTATTGATTGTACATAAGTAGAATAGACCAAAAAATAAACAAAAAACTAATACTTTATATACAAAGGTAGTTAATGATGGTAATTAATATATTTTTGAGTTACTTTAATAAATAATGACCAAGTAAGGTTAGAACTCCGAGACGTTTTAAACATTTTTAACGGTATTGTCTAAAGTGTACAACCCCATATCCATCTCATCTACGTCACAAGAAAGTAATTTGCGCGTCAATCTGGTCCCGGCCGATCCGGTTTCATCCGGTCGAGTGGTCGCTCTAACATAGGGATGCTATTCAAAAATCCATTTTCCGTCAATCTGAGCATTTGTCACGTCGAACGCAAGGCTTTACAATTTCTGTTCTGTACATTTAAAATGGTTGGATTTTTTTGTGGTGCATTCTCTGCGCGTTCAGAATTGTATAGGTTTTGATAGATTGGTATTTGAATTTATATAGTAGATTGTAAATTAATTTGTTTGTAGTTTTCAAATGAAGCCTCTTACATCGGTAAGCGCACTTTTCAACCTGACATATACCAGCGCTGCGGTCTAAAACTGTCACCTAAAATGATAAATCCCCAAAACGCTGATCCTAAATCATCGTTGACACTTCTTGGATGGTATTTATGAAGAAGGCTTGCATCACCACTGCTAACTCGTCAAAAATTGAATAACAGCAGCTCATCTAAACCCCGTACACGCTCACTAAGCCCTCCGACCGCCAAAAGAGTTCTGCTCATTTCCATAGCTCCCGCACAATGTCAGCCATCCAATATCTACAGTAAACGAATTCCGATCGCGAGGCGTCTCAACAATTCAATTTGCTCTTGCCTCCTCAATAAATGATTCCCATTAAAAAGGCGGTCGTACATGATGCTATAGAACCTTTAATTGATCGCTTCGTGTCTCTCACAGAATAATGAGTTCTATTCAACAATTGAAATTCAATAATTTTCGAGAGCTTCGCATCGTACGCGTTGAGCGGTTTTTCTCAAGCATTTTTTAAATTAATTATGCGCTGATCTTTACCTATTGATTGAATATTGATAAGTTATTTTTAGATTTAAATAATAATGATTTTGTTTAACTTTATGAATATTTTTTGAGTTCAATGAATATGTGGATACTTGAATGATTTCGGGATATGATTGTTCATTCATTCTAGTAATATTATAGATATAAACTTAAGAAAATGTTTCGACGAAAATTATGAACAATACATTAAAGTTAAAACATGCTTTATACATTGTAAAACCTTTTTACATAAAAAAATCGAATTTGAATTAATAATTTTGTCACCCAATATACAATATTGCACAATTTCACTTTAAATGAACACAGTATGCAGCTATACGAACATGTTATTCTACAAGACATTAACGTAGGCGAGTGATTGTGAGTGTACGGCTTCCCGGTATAATTGAATTGGTGTTCTAGAACAGGCGGCACAGAGCAGACGCTCGCTCGCGAAACTAGACGCCGCAACTTCATTCCAAATATTGATCCGTTATTATGTTAGTTGGATGAAATTCGTGAACCTAGTTATAGATTTTCGGGAGTTGTGTCACTAAAGTTAGGTCTATCTAGTTTAATATTAAATGATGTCCTTACAGAATACATTCAACGTCAATCACGTTTCGTTTTATAAAGGATTTAGGTTGAGTGTTGGATTCATTACATTCAGTTCACGTTGCCTCTATTTTGGGCGTCTAACTCATTGACAAATTATGAATTATCGGAACTGCGTAGCTTTCATATTCCAACATAATATCATACACACAAACACGATAAACCGATGATCCTGGCGTCACTTAGCAAAGCAAATAGAGTCGTAAAGTGTCCTGAATCGGTAACGAGCGCATTATTATTAAGGGCCGACAGTCAACACATAAAGTTAATTGGAACGGAACGGATTATGTCATTACCGTGTCGGGCTGTTGCTTAATATGTTATACTGCACTGCTATGAAGGATCCCAACAGCTGTTGAAGTTAGACGATTCTCTACGTTATGTAAGGTGCCGTCTCGCTATTATTTTAAGACTCGCCCTGAGCAATGCCTATGCTGTGAGCTCTTACAATTAATTCTATATCGGTTTTGCGTAATTCAGTTTCATCATTAGGTATAATCCCTGCCTTCAATTATGACGATAGTTTATTTTTTAAACGATAAGGTAAGTTTAACAAGTGCACATATAGGTAAAAGCTAATGCTGATATAATTGTTTGTTGCATGTAGAAAATATTGTATGATTTCTTGTTTGACAATTTGTATCTCTGATCACTGATGTAAGCTTTTGTTCGGTACGCCTTCCCCTGGAGCTTAATATTCCTATGTGTAGTTGAACATCGTTAATTTTTATTAAAATGAAATGAAAGCTAGTCACAACACTCACAAGCCTCTAACAGTTCTATTTTCTTTTGTATTTTTATATAAAGAGGTTTTCTCTGACCGGTTCCATTAGTCAAATATGTTCGTCCTAAGGTTTATACCGACTTAATATTTAAAGCTCTCGAGGGATGCATCTTAGGATAATGTACTGAGTTTCTAAAAAATATTCTTTTAAGAAATAAACATGAATGAAAACTGTTTGGAATTTATGTTGCCGTGGGAGCTCTTTCAACAGATTTTTATTTAGAATAAAGTTACAAGCTCTCTAAAAAACTCTCACAACTTAGTAGTTGTGAGAGTTCTGTTTGCATCAGCATTGCATGTTAGAAGGAATGTCATTTGTCAAGAAAAGTAAGACGCGACATTACGTAACCGTATTGAAACATTTGTACTAAATTATAACGGTTTCTAAAATGAACAGAAATAAAAATAAGTTCATAGTAAACCATAAAATCCACGTCGTCTCAACAACATTAATTCTTAGCGGGAATCGAACCCAGCACAGCATGACAGTCCAATCACTCCTCCACTACGGACTACTTCATAAAACGCACATTAAAGTTTCGTATTCATCTTCAGTAAATATTCAAATATTCAGTATTTATACATTATGTTGGATATGTTCGTAATGTCGAAGAGATTATATATAATATGATACAGGAATAATGTGAATCCTTTTTTTTCCTTTGGGACGAACCGAAATTGATACGTTTGAGTGCAATGTAGACATGAGAGGGGCGGGAAGCGATTTACTTTGTAAAATAAATGGTGAAATGATTAATTAATATTGTGTGGGGGGTCCTTATTTTTGCGTAGGAATGGGCTATTTTAGATGTAGAATTTTTTGTAACCACGTAATAGCTTAAAAGGTGCTTTTGGTGTACGTAATTATTTTTTAATGAATCCGTTTTTTGTTAAACAATTCACAATGACCACATATTGTAAACGCCACTCTCGCTCGCTCGTATATCAATCAAGGTTTTAAACATATGTTAGGCCATAATTAGTTTAAAGATACATAATGTGCAAGGTGCTATTCAATGAGAACCCCTGAACCGTCTCACAATAAATAACAGAGAAGCCTGTCAATATATAATCCCTTAATCGTGTCTCACGCTTTCAATATTTTCCAAACAACTGCCCAACTTATCTTAATACGAAGCAAATAAAATTCGCAAGCAATTTTCCGCTTCCCCTGCCAATGAGGCCGTCCCCTATCGCGGCCAGAGTGGAAAGTAATCAGGGGGCGAGAGGAACGAGTGGGGAAGAGTTTCCCAGGAACCCTTAGCTCATATAATCCTTCGAAGGTTTTATTATATTATGATAACGCGTATTACATGTTTCTTGTCCGAGTTCCTTGTGAAGGCTGCTGTCGATGAAGAGTTTGATTTGCGTGTTGTTTCTGTAAGTCAACTTGTGTTTACAAAATATTTTCATTCTTTTTTCAATTGTTCTTAAATCTTGATCGGTTTTCGGTTTTGAATGTACTCTAAATTAAACAATATTCTATGTTCTCATAACCGATATAATAAATTCTTCGAAATTATTGGAAAATAAAAGAGCCAGCTTGATAGTTTCATGTTTCGCAATATTCGATCAAAGCCACACACACGATGTAATGAGCGGTGTCGCGGCGGCAGGCGGCACCGGGCGGCTATTATTAGCTGCGATCGATATCGCTTCACTCCAGTTTGTTGAACTAAACGATGCCTTCAGCGGAATTTGTTAGTTTCAGTTTACTGTTAAGAGTTATTGTTTCGTAAATTAAGATTTTTTAAACGATTTTGAATGGCTTTTCAATTGTAGGGTAAAGTCAATGTGTTGACATTATTCAGTGGTACTTGATGATGGGACTTAAATAGCGTCTTTATAAATAAGTGACACTTAGATGACTACTTTCAAAAACAAAGAAAACATAATTAGGAATGTCTTTTACTTCACTGAAGTCGCTAAGTTACCGTATAATTTCTTAAAAACACAATTGCAGTACAATAATCCAAGAACTCGTTCGTTATTCACTCAATAAACGTCATGGAAACAATACACAAAGAACACAGTGAAGTCGAAAATTCAAAGTGAAAAGTCGCAGATAAGTAGCACAAAGAGCACTCGTTATGAGAATTGTGGCCAACTCAACTCTCAAGTTACGTTAACTTTAACGTAACTTTACCGTTTAATAAATCCAACTCGACACTCTTGCTATTCACTTTGATTTGAGGCTTTTAAGTTCACTCCTTGTTTTGTATTGAGGGTGTTAAACGCTGGCCTAGGTTAATACTACGTTAATGCGTAGTTGCTACGTCGTAGCCTTGACACGTAGAGTCAGTTTTGTTATTTGAGAATTTGTAATTGTAATTTGTAGATACGTCATATTGATCATATACTTTAAAAGCATTTGTATTTTATCATCATGCTTCTGCAAGTAGCTATTATAATTGCTCAGACATAAATGTTCACAGCTGCTGAGAACAGTTACATTATACTAAAAATCAGACATTAATAATCCAAATTTAAAAGTAAAGTATAATAATGTAAATAAAATTACAAAGAAATAAATAAAATAGTTTATCCAAAAAGAAGAAATCCAGAAAATACCTCAAATAGTGCGATGACCAAAGTAAGTTCGCGGTTCGTACATAACTAGCAGATTTTTCTGAAGGAATCCCAAACGTTTTAAGGCGTCCAAAGTTTCAAAGGTTAATTAAAAAAAGCCGTCAGAAAAGTTTTCACAAACAATGCTGAGCATGAAATCTTCAGCAAGGATTTTATTTTCAAAATTAATCTTGCCTTTAAGTTTGCGTTTTTAATTTATTTTTATTTTCCTGTTTTATTTCGTGTTTTTTTTTATTGCTTGGCGGTTTCTTTGCTTAAAATAGCTTGTAAGAGTTTTTGATTCATACAATAAATATTAGTAAAAGCTTCGTTAAGTAATGAATATTAAAGACGGAGTTGGATCCCAACCCGACATTGTCAATTAAAAACAACATTTAAGAGCGACTCAACGACATTGAAAAATAAATCTTAAGCAATGGATAGAATGACCTAAACTGTATAGCACTCCTTAAGTTCCACGAAATGCAATCCAGGCTGTTTATTGCCTCGCGCGTATTGGCGCCACACCACAATACATATACATAACTATTATACCTATAGACAACTACTAAATCGAGAAATGAAAATACATTTTATATTCAACCTTGTATTAAAAGATCCAAATTTAAGTATTGAACACCACTTCGAACTAAGCATAACTTGACCTTTGGCCAATGCTATATAAAACAGCCTTTAGCAAAACATAAATAGCCTGCATAATATCCGCGAGATAGCGGTACAAATGCATGACCGCAATCGGGGCTGCCAGCATAACGAATGCGGCCGTTTAAATAACGTATTATTTTCAGCGGAAACACTTACCCACTTCCAGGAACAGATAGTTGTTCTCAAATTATTTGCCGTGGAGTTATTCAATGTGAGGTGTATGTACTTGTGATTTATTACGTACTGAGATGGATTATTAGCAGGAGTTTCTTTTTTACACTATACATATATTTCAATAGTACTTACTATTTTGAGAATGATTTATGGTTTAGTGATTAATGGTTTAGTCAGGCAATACTGATAAATACGTATATAGTTTTGTTTTTATTTTGTAAAAAGTAAGGTAAATTTGTAATACGTTTCGATATATTTTTTTATATATTTAGGCGTGTTCGTCTCTATCTCCATTTATTTTGTTAAGATGGCGACTATCCTACAATAAAAAAAAACCTGCAAAAAATGAACACAATAAACAGTCCTTAATAGTTATCCTAAGTCTGCAACTGATACCCAACTTATGTTTGTAGCTGTCTGTCGTAGCATGGAGATGTAGCACTGTCGTAACCACACAAGTTTCGTAGACATCTGCCGTAGACATCAGTAAAGTGAGTTGTGTTTATTGCCAATCCACTGTTATGAGGCGTCTTAGTTAAGGTCTATTTGCTCCATACATAGCTTTATATTTAATTAATTGCTATTGCACTAGTACTAGTGAATGCTCATTGAAAAATGTGTTTTTAACAGGACAGCTTTTTAGATACCAGAACGAATTTATATTAGCTTCGAATTCAATGTTTAATTAGATTACTTTTTAAATAGTATACAAATTTTCAATACACTATTGCATTAGGTTCCCCTGTAATAATAGTTGTATTTGTGTTAAATAATTAAATAAAAAATAAATCTCAGTTTACCCCAACCCAACAAAAAAAATACAGGCTGATTTTGATATTCTTTAAAATAAATGAAATAAACAAACTCTCAGTCAGCAAACCCATTCCCCCCTTACGAAGACAGAGCAGAGTTCATTAATCTGGTGCTCGTGACGCAGGAGTGCTGGGGCGCTCCTCTACTGAACTTGCTTTTTTAATTTCCACTGACGAGGATGTAGGGTTGACTGAGAGTTATGTCACTAGAAGCGACTAAGAGACTACGTGTGGTTGTTGATTACATGGCTTTCCATGTCTTTCATCTCTACCAACTCTTCCATCTCTACCATCTGCTCCAACCCCTTTGGATTATGAAAAAAATAATAGATTGAAAAAATCTAAATACCCACGTTTTTAAAGGTCCAAATTTTGTCAGTTTTCATAGTTGTAAATTGCATTGTCATCGGGTTTGAAGCTACCCTAAAATCCAGCCTGTTAGCTTATCGGGAAGTGCCTCAAAATTTAGTTGCAAAAATCCAACCGAAACCACAAACAAATAAATAAGAAACTGAGTTGAAATGAGAAAATGCCATGTTTTGTGTATTTACTTACTTAAAGGACTTTCAGTTTTAATTTAATCTTTACTTCGTTACTATTCGAATTGTAGATTTATGTTAGTTTTTTCTTATGACGCAATAACTAATTTTCGCGCGTAGTACATTTTTTATTTCTTGATAGGATATCCTTGCTGCATTCCTTGGAGTGTAAGACTCCTACTTACTACAACGAACCCTTCATGTACCGGGGCCACAGTAACCCTTTTGGCCCCCGGCAAGACTCACATTGTACTTAACAAAAAACTTGATTCTATATTATACAAGTAAACCGCATAATTTTAGAGTGCCATTTCCAGTAGCTCTATCTCCGCTCACATCACATACGGCTTTTTACTTGATTAAAAGTTTCCGCGGCGGAACACGCGAATCTTATACTACTATATGTATAGTGCACAGAACAGAGTTAGTTTAATCGCACTGCATGTGGTTAACAGGAGGACAGGGGGGATCCCGTACAGGATTTTAATTTGGCAGAAAATGTGCTGGTTCTTGAAGAATAATAATTAAACATAAATGTATCTCTAATTAAGCGAATTAAAATATTCAAGTCTACACAAATAAACAGGTCGCTGCCAGATCCAGTTCAAATGTTCTAAAATACATGACATGTACAGAATCTTAAACATAATAATTGCCAATTATGATATTAATTACGATAATACCCACCAATCTAGCTAATATATAGATCACTATCACGGTGTTATAATCATGGAAGCCGATCATAACAGTAGTAGACTATGCTACAGATAACTTCACGTATTGCTGTAGTGCTATCAGAACAGTCTCCGTGAGATTATTAAATACATGATATTACTAGTCAAGGGGAAATAGGGACAGAAAAAGCGCTTCTGTTTTATAATATGTAGTGATTACAAAAAAAAAATATAATGTACGCTTATTATAGCTGTTTTTGAACGTAGTAACTCCTGCTCATTTCGCTTCTTATTTTAATTCTGTTTAAGACTACAAAATAAAACTGCTAGATTAGTTCGGAACGTGTGTTTACTATTAGTTTTGTTCCATTATTATTCATAATAATGTACATACTTATTGACTGTGCAATTTACAACACAAATGGAGCTTCAGACTAAACATCAATTATTGAGTATAGATTCTACCAGCGCTCTACAGGAATAGTCTAACGGTACAGCTATCGTTTCTCAGTAGCACCCTCGCCTACAGTTGACATTTAATGATAAGGCAGCCTACTTTCGAACTACTACCACTACTAGTAAAAACGTTTGTGTGAGTTCAGCACGCGATGTGCTGTAAATTATTGCAGAACGAGTACTAGATTTACTAATTAATTAGGACTAGGTTCAATTTAGTTTATTTCAAGATTTCAATAAAATCTGTCAGTATTAAAAGGCTTTGCAAAACGCCGGTGAAGATATTCGTCAAGTCTTTTAGGTAATATTAGTCAACTAGATCTGTATGGTTATAGTAACTTTACATTTAAAAGTTTTCAAGTAAGTTTAAGAAACAAAATGAATTAACTAAATATAGATAGATGCAAGGTACACTTAAATATTGAAAGTTTTATGATGTAATAAGTTCTTTCATCAAATTTTCTTAACGCATTGAACAACATTGCTGTGACTAACATTATTGCCATTTTGATTCAAAACGATTTGCGGCCGATTCGTGACCTAAATATTGATTTTCGTACAGTGAAGGTTTTGTACAAAAAATACGACCACAGTAAATAAGCTAGCAAGCTACAATAAAGTCCAATTTTATTTCTTTCTCCGTTTAATTTTTTATTTATAGTAGTTAATCGAATTTTGATCATATTTTGATACCAATAAAGTTTCTTTTCGTATTGAGAAGGTTTTATGTTTTGCAAACATGCGAAGACGAAAGGTAGAGTCATGTCGATATTTTTTTGCCATCGAATGTTTAGGACGTAAGTCTGCGAGTGTACGAGGCTGCGCGGGTATTGCCGTCATCAACGTTTATGGCGCTTTAAAAGCCTGTCACAGCAATGATTTTGCGTCGGTCATTAAAATTGAAGTGACGGGAACGTTCGGAAAAACGTTTGTTTTTGAGCGTGAAGGTGTATATTTGTTTTATCTTTTGTGTTCTTTGGTTTACTGTTTCTGCTGTATTGATAAATGATTTGAACGTGTATTAAAATATAACAATGGTTCTTATCAAGCTATAACTTTATATTTTGTTAAGCCTTTTCTTACCTAGATTTTAATTTTGAACCAAATCAAAATTAACTTTAGAATGAGATTGTTAAATTGATATTAATATTTAAGTCACACTTGCTCAAATGGACAATATACTTTATGCTATGTCCATCCGTGTAACACGCAATAACGCTAGCCCACGAGATCTATCTAGGCAAGGCGACCTCTATGTAATTACTTCGCATAATATTAACATGAACTACAACAATTGGAGAGGCGCCTCTTCATAAAGAGTATAGTAACTACTACCGAAACACGAAATTCATTTCACAATTCATAGCAGAACATGGATATGAAGTGCTTATCTTTTTTTAAGAAGAGAGAAGAGAGAGAGGAGAGATGAGGATCTCAGAATATTCAACTTTTCTTGGACTTTTAGAAATATGTCAAAATTAAAGTAAAGTAAAGCTCTTTCCTTTTTAATTATTTATACTCAATGACACAGACTTTATTTCGTTTAAATTATTTTGCAAATTTACTTTCAAAATTTCTCAAAAACTAAGTAGATTTTACCGGAGTCGATCTGCTTTTGAGTTTTGGCTATAGATTCACGTCTATAATAAAGATGGATTCGGGAGAGGATTTTTAGATTAATTCAATTTATTTAAAGTATTCATGTATAATATTAATAGATTAAAAAAGAAACCAATTTTAACAATATCGGTCCAGCCCTTTTTATAGTTGTAAATTACAATATCATCGGGATTGAAGCTTCTCTGAAAATATCAGCCTGCTAGCTTATCGGAAAGTGCGCTAAAAATTGAGTTGCAAAAAATCCAACCGGAATGACAAAAAAGCAACCAAAAGTGTATTTAATCGTGTGATTTGTTTATTTTGACATATTCAGCTCTATTAATTTCGCTTCAAGAATTATGGAAGATTGGTTGTACAAAAACTGAATAGCTTTGTTAAATTAACTAGTAGACTCTGGCATCTGTGGCTCAGACCCTGATAGGCCATATACTTTAATGCCAGCGGCTTGGCAACTTGCGCTCGGGATACAATCGCTTCGAACCGTAAAGTGTTTTAATTGGCTGTGCGTTATACATTACTACCCTATATGCGTCTTTATTTACTTAAGAATGATCTAATACATTTTAATAATTTATTTCGTATTTTTATTTAAGAAATAGATCTGTACACTAAGCTGGTTTTATTTTACATTGGAACTACAAGGAGAAGCATATTAATTCTTTAGACAAAGAGGGAGGCACTTCTTATTAACGTCTATTTTATGCCTTGTATATTAAATAAATTCGAAACCTCATGATCAGAAAACCAGCTTTCATAATTATTTTAATCCGGATTTTCCTTCTTGCCTTAAAATAAACTAGCTTTTAATCTAAGTTATAATCCCGCGCTATTGCGTAATAGGTACTCGTATATATTATTACCGGATGGGACATAATCCCTCTGGCCGTCTAAAAGCATAGCGATGTATGTTGTTTGGTCAGCACACCATTCGCTTAGAGTGTATCCCCCTCTCTTTCACCCCCGTGCGAGGGACTGGGACGGAGGGCCGGTAATGGTCTGTACTTGAAAGTGACTTCTTTTACACAGTCGTTAAAAAGTTCTCTCCCTAAGATTTGAGGAAGAATGTGTGTGTCTTTTAGCTGTGAGTGTTATACATAGCCGTACTTGTCTTGAAAAGGAAAGTTAAAGACTGTGAAATTATTTTAGAAGAATCAAATCTTTTTTTTAGATTGCCTTTATTTTTGTGTATCAAAAAAATATTTTGTTGCATTTGTATATCACCCTGATCGGTCATGGATGGAAATGAATGCCATAAGCGTAAATAAGCTAGTGTCTTATATGTAAAAAAATCTGTTATAAAACTTTATATGAAACAAAATGTAAACTACTCCCAATTTCCAAAATAAATATTAAACCCTCCTTAAAGCAAGTTAAACGAAGCCTACTGGCAACATGCCAAGTCCCTTGGCAGCCACCCTGGCATCCTGCAGCCTGGTTGTCTGGTCATTAGATTAGCCTGCGCCGCTGTAATTCAGTTTGCCGCCTGCGTCTATCAGCTTTATGCCCGACATTACCATAACTGATCAAAGGGAAGGCTCTACAACGTCATTTTTAATGCAACAGACAGAAGAGTTAGTTCTAGAAGTAGAGTATATTTACTTCATTTTATACTAAGTCTATACTTTTTGGGGTAGGTAGACTAGGTACCTAGTTTTATCTCATCGGATGTTCTTTTTATTTGAATCGGAATAAATAATCGTTTTAAAGACTATCGGATAACATTTGATAGGTCGGGGATACCTATTCCAAATTCCAAGTGATATTCTATGAAAAATGTTTGTGAATTGTGCATTCGTTTCTGTTTAATGATCTTCTGTTTGCACTTTATAAGGCGTTATTACGGGCTTGACAATAACTTACAACAATCGTCATTTTATGCAAAGTAATATATTATATCTTACCATCAAAATTAACTAACTGTGTTTTATTATGTTTAATGCATACACCCTGGCTACTCCTTTTAAAGCTTCCGCGTAACATTTATGTTTTGCAGAACCCGGCGTAGATCATCCGTTATATTAGAAATTGCGATCGTCGTAAAACTTAGTCGCGTAAAATATATTATCTGAATGTAACTTTGAAAGTTCATTTTACGAACGCATATTTATTGAAAACATTATGTAAGATGGACCGAATAAATATAATTTTATAATGTAACAAAATTTTGTCGCAGTGTACAACAGTGTGCACAAAAACTTTTTGTTTTATGTAAATACAATTTGTAGTGTATTTTTGGGCATGCAGTAAAGCAGTCAACATTGTATTTACCATGACTTTATGCATTATGATCACGACTGCACAATTTCAATAACCTTAACTCTTCATGTAAATTATGGGACATAGTACTACGGTTTCGTAGTAACGTAGTCAAACGACGTAGTGATCGTAGTAAACGCTACAAGCTCGTAGCATAACCAACTTCGTAGAACTGTAATTTCTTACTCTTTACATCGGACTGTTCAATGTCGTTTTACTCAGTTTATATATTTCATGTCATCATTGGCCTAGCCTTTTCCCAGCTATGTTGGGGTCGGCTACCAGTCCAACCAGTTTCAGCTAAGGACCAGCGTTTTACAAGGAGCGATTGCCTATCTGACCTCCTCAACCCAGTTACCTGGGCAACACGATACCCCTTGGTAAGACTGGCTGTCAGACTTTTCAAGCTCTTGACTACCTGTAACGTCTGTCGAAGGTGTAGGAATAACAGCCGGGACCCACAATTTTACGTGCCTTCCGAAACACGGAGGAACTCGTTATGACAAAGATGGTCACCCATCTACAGACCAACCGCGTCAAGCATAGCTTAACCTGTAATCGAATCACTTATGCGGTTATAGCTTAGCTAACGAGCTCCTCGTGGTTTTGTGTATTTGATTTTTTTAACTTGTACTGGAGGGGTAGAATTAAATGATATCTAATTATATTGTTTAACATACAACGGAGGGAAACTCGAAGAATTTCAAAGTAAACTTATATATAGCTACATCCCGCTAACTATGACCGAATAACTGAGTTATTTCAACTATTCAACTGATCAAACATTCCCTTGGGTAAGTTATTTATTTAGAGCTATTCAAGCTGTGCTCTACTGTCAACCTATTTCGGAGTCTGGCAACCTAGTTGGCACCTCGCCAAGTGGCCTTGAAAGAACTCGGTCAACGCGTATGGTTGCGCCCCTTTCTTTTTGTGTAAGAAGGACGAAAAACCGGAACACAATTCTATTAAGTAGACTATATTTTATCTTAAATTTAAACGATATTTAAATGACTGCAGGTACATCGGAGAATTTAGGCTTGTTCATAAAAAACCTCTATGTTAAGAGGTGGACGTTGAACATTAGAAGGAAGGTGGCTTGATAAGTAGTAACTTCCTTTTGCTTGGTTTAACGGAAAATAATTTCATATACGTCGGTAAAAGGATACACGCAAAAAAAAATATAGCGTAACCTATATAAAAGAACAGAATTTCAAATGGAGTGAAAGTTATAAATGAATAAAGCTTAAGTCCGAAGGGATCGGAAAAAAACTAGGTATAGCACGAATAGCATTTTTTTACAAGAAAATTAAATTAGGAAAAGGAAAAGGAAAAATCAAAAACCAAAACGGATAAAATTGAATGAAACTTACCGATGAAGTTCATCTTGCCGCTGCTATCACACTTTCCGTACCAAAATATATAATATATCCTACAATCTACTAACAAGTCGCCATAAAGTCCGTATATAAAAAATACTTTTAAATTTTGTAATATTGAGCACCAAATTTTACCTACATTAGAAAATACATGATACGTATCGTTATGAGAAGAAGAAGGAGAAGTACGTAAGAAGCTATGACATGTTTGAACGGAGAGACCGTGTTCCCGGCGCGAGCGACGGAAACCCAATGCTGGCCGGCGAGCGCCGCGCCGCTATTTAACCAGGCCGCCACGCACACAGCCGCGCAGCCGCCCCCCGCCCCCCCCCCACACACACACACACATACACCCGCACGCCTTAAGAGGGCGCACAAGGGAAATCGTTCTGCCATTGTCGGCGTAATGGAAATGGTAAAATTGATCCCCGTCAAATTGTACTTTTAATAATGATCGTAATTATCTTTATTGAGCGTTTTTTCTATATTTTGAGTGAAAGCCTTATCCCGCAGGGGATAGATATTACCAATTTAAGAAATCAAAGCTTATCTCTGTTGGAAGGAAAAATGTTGCGTATTTTTTAACATGAAATAATCGTTAAAATCTAAAATTCAATTGCCAATGCGGACGAATGACAATAAATAAAAATGTAAGTAAGAAATATTGGATGCGTATTTCTTCCCCCTTTAACGCACACATGGGTGCGGCGTGTGACGCGCATGTGTGAGATTGTAAGAACAAAGAGTACGCGAGCTGAGGGGGCGTGGCTAAGGGTATGTGTGCGTGTGTTGAACCGTTTATAGGTCGATGCATTAAGTAATTTAGTAATATACCTTGCATTTGACAGAGGCCGGTTGAAATGCGCTTCGTGAGGTCCACTTCCGTATTTTTAACCGTTTCCGATTCGGAGCATTTACTTAGGATTCTCTTATATTGTAAGCTGTTCAAGGAAGGCGGACTGACACAATCAGCGAACTTACTGAACATGACTGTTATTTAAATCATTTCTTGGATTGAGATTTCAACAATTGAAGTTTAGTGTACAATTATGTATATATCATATCAGTCCATATATTGCCATCCACTTCCACGACAGCAATTCAATTAAATTTCAAAATATCAGATTTTTTAAAGATAAAAACGCTTGCGATTGAACTTCTTTGACGGGCCTATTGGTCTAGTGGTTAGCGACCCTGACTGCTATACCGGAGGTAGTGGGTTCGATTCCCGCCCAGGACAACTGTTGTGTGATGAGCATGATCATTTGTTCGGGTGTCTGGGTGTAATTTATCTATAATATGTATGTATTTAGAAATATATAAGTAAGTTTATCCGTTGTCTGGTTACCATAACACAAGCTCTGCTTAGCTTGGGATCAGATAACCGTGTGTGAGTTGTCCCAGGATATTATATTATATATTATATTATATTCTCGCTATAAAAATCGTGTAAAAAATATTTTTTACATGTTTTGTGCTTTTGCATATAATCTATTTTAACTACATTATTATTTAATTCAATACGCAACTCATTTGCGTTTTTTAATATTTTTGCAATCTTTTTTGATAAAATGCAGGTAGGTATATTATTGATTCCAAGAAAATACTCTGTATTAGTTTATAGACATTACTCGTATTTTAAAATTGTCTGGATTATAAAGGAGACTGCGTCCCCTGAGTTTGTTTCAACATCTCTTCTCAAGGTGGTCAGAGAGACATTGTTGACTCCAAAAAAGACATGTAAAAGTGATGAAATATCCTAATAGTAGAATTAATGACTTCATTTCAAATGAACCGTGTAATTCGAGTTTTTTTGGATAAGGCTGTTCTAGAAAAAATCTTTTACTAATTTTAAAACATTAACGAATTAATAATCGGGGTATTTGTGGTATTTCAATAGAAATTCATAAACCACCTAATGATTGAATAATCCAAAAACTCGAAACTTTACTTTCTCAAAAGTAAACCACAATTAATAATAATTTTAATTAAATATAAGTCCTGTTGAGAATAATCGTAATACTTGAAAATGTTAATAATATTGTTCGTTTATGTCAGGGTTTAATATAATATTCAAATGATGCATAATATGGAATAGTTTGAAGCGTTCTGAATCCTAATCACAGATGATGAAGGCATCGCCTGCCGAGCAATGCGGGGAATGTCAATATTGTGGCTATCCTGTTCCTTTAAGGATTATTATTTAAAAACTCTTGTGTCATGATGTACGAAATTGATATCCTCCGAAACGGATCGACCTATTCTCATGTGTGTACAGATTCGGTAGGACTGAGAATCGGACAACAAGTTTGTTGTTGCTAATTACAAATTAAATGAAAAAAAAAAGTTTTATTTTTGGGATTCGTGAAAAAATCATTTCATACGTCTTCGTAATTTTATTTAAAAACTTGAACCATTTTATGTGGAACATAACTGATTGCTACTAACTGCGATCCCGACAAAAGGACCTATTAAAGCTCTAACGAATCGCCAATATAAAGAGTCATATAAACATTTTGAGTCCGATCGCGCCCGGTCGCGGCCTAAAAGGGGGCAATATTCAAGAATTATGCTTTTCATAAAACGTACAGAGCCACTTCACTCGCCCACCCAATAAGTCTGACTAAGGAAAGTATGCATTACCGTAAAAATAAAAGTCGGAACCTCTTACCGGGACTGTACGCACAAATTGTACTTTCCTCCGCACTGACGGAAACATGTCGGTCTCCCTCACTCTCACGAGACATCGTATATATAGACCTTCGCATAAAAGTGAATTTTGACAAAGGAAAAGATTTTGAGCGCGTGATTGTAATACTGAATATGACTAGTTTTAAGAGAAATCGTGGCTTTTTGATAGTGATTTATATAGTCGTCGGTGAAATGAGCACGGCTTAGCAGATATTACTCAAGTACTACTGTCCCGAAAAATATTGACTACTAGGTTTTCGCCTGCGGTTCTGCCCGCGTCGAGGTCGGTTATATCGCGTTTCCAAAAGAACTCTTCAAAAGTCCGGGATTAAAACTATCCTATTTTCTTTCTCAAGGTCAACTCGACGTTTGTACCAAATTTCATTAAAATCAGTTCAGTGGTTTAGACGTGAAAGCGTAACAGACAGACAGAGTTACTTTTGAATTTATGATATTAGTAGGGATATCAAATGCTACAAATGCTCGAAAAGAAAAGAAAAATATTATTCATTCACTCGAAATGATAATCTAATAAGATAATTGTTACAATTGAAATTGAAAGCTTGTTACACTTTATTGCCTAAGTTAAATTTTACAATATACTATTATTCTACAAGAGACGTGCTCAATTATTTCAAAAAAATACGTTTGAACACGCACAATGGTCACAAACCATTAATTTCCCACCCTGTCTTAAATCAAAATTACAGTTATTACAGCTGAATACGAAAGCTAACTAAATAAATAGCAAATTTATTCCTTCACAAAAAAAAACATAAAACAATCGTCGTACCTCTCGCTACTTATGCTACACGGTTACGTAAGCACGTAGGCACTAGCTACGGCCGTAGTCTGCTACGAAGGCGTAGAGCTAAACAAAAGAATAATGCAATGCACTTCGTTGCCTTCACATTGAAGAGTTTAGTTTGTTCTATTCAATTTCTTACATTTTGTGGATTCATAAGATGCGCGTTTTTTTTAAACGGTAATTTAAACTTCATTTGTCATAGGTTTTTGTTAAAATGGCTTAAAGAAAAAGAAGACGAAGAAGAAGACGCGACGTTTACAAAAGTAAAAATATAGTTTTCATCAGTTTTAATATAAAATATTTGAGTAATATGCAGTAATATGCAGTATTTAAATTATTAGCGTATAATACTACGCTATAAACTGAAACAACAAGAACTAATCTCTTGTGACGCAATGGTCGTAAAAGAAAATTACAATTTTTCGTTTTACGATTAAATTTACAAAAAGTTCATCATTAATTCGGAATCTTGCATATTACAAATGCTTTACAGGGCAGCAGTGTTTTATTTTACAGTTCTTTTAAAACACTTTAGCAGAATAGTTTTTAAATTATCTCGTCTTACTGAGAAGTCTAATACAAAATACCACTTTGTGACACAATTTAAAATTACTTATGTCTTGAAGATTTTATTTGTCTTTAAGAAAAAGTTATTTGAATTATTTTGTAAATGAATGACTTAAAGCCTTAACTAAATGTTTCATAAACGGGAAAGCATCTGTTTATCATTGCTAAAGCCTGCTAACAGCAGGCAGCCGGCAAGGCACACAGCGTCGGGTCAGAATCGCACCGCACTAGGCGATAAACCCGGGCCCACTCGCGTCTGATTTCATTTACAATTCATTTGATATACTTAACGCCGCGCTTTGATGGACACCAGGGCTGCTACGCGTGGAGATACGAAACTAGAGTAAATGAAAGCTACCGTATCAAGTGAGTAGCGAGTAAAGGTATTTCAACAAAAAATAACTTAAATCTAGGACGTATCAAGGATGATTTATTGATCGATTTAATATAAACACTATTATGCTTAAACAGAATGTCTTTTTTTTTAAAGCGACTTGCTCTTTGTATTTCGATCCTTATGTTGAATGGTTTAACAAACATTCAAATCATTGGCATAAAGTCACTCAGACTCAGAACTATGAGCTGCGGGTCAGCACGGGGCGACAGCGCTGCTCACCTGTCTCCGTGGCGACCGCACCCACGGCACGCCACATCTGGTGACCACTCAGCTATCCGTGCAGTCACGGATCAGAGTCAGTTAAAACTTCGTACTCACGTAGGATTTCCCCAATCAAAAATATTTTTCTCAATCAACAGTCACAAATAAGGTCAAAATATAAAGCACAAAAAATAAAAATAGTGAAGAAGTTAAAAAAGTTTCCAGTAAATCAGAGCTGGCCAGCCCTACAAGGGTTTAGGTATAAAGTTACGCCGGAACGCAAGTGGTCTGAGGGTAAAAACGTTTTCTTATTTCCCCCCTCTCTTGCCCCTACCCCTCCCCCCTCCGCCCGCGGGTGAGGGTGGGCCTCAAGGGCTTGTACACAGTGGAATAGGTCCAGTAAGTGTTAATGGTTTGTTTGGATTTGTAATTAGGAGCATTTCTGTGTATCAACTGGGCGACAGGTGTCAGGACTTGACATCAGGCGAATGATGGGTGAGTTCAAGATTATTTATAGATTTGTTGAAAGTAAATAATATAGTAATTTTAAAGTCGAGCAGACCATTACGCAATAGTGCATTATATCGACTAATAAGAAATCCTTTAAGACAATAGTAGTCTTCTCGAAGAGAAAAGTTTATTTTTGTATTGTTTAAAAAATATTTTATTTAAAAAAAATATTAAAAATAATTTAAGATGATATGAATTGGCCGATTCAAAAGTTAATTAAAAAAACACAATGTCTTTGAATTATAAATTCCTTCAACAAATACTTCTTCATGGAAAACTCCTTGGAAAATCAATAGCTATTATTTTCCCTTCGTAAGTAAATGAAAGTTAATTGGGCGTGGAGGGGCTAGCGGCTAACTAAGTGAGCTCGCCGGCTATTAGCTTACATTCAATCCGTGTGTCAATCCAGACTGTCTGAGGAGGGAGCCGAGGCTATGGTATATATCATAGGCAAAGGCGATAGCAATAAGAAACGTACCATGAGCTGTGGCGTATGTAGAATTAGGTGTAATCTTTTAAAATCCCAGTTTTGCTAAGACAGTATTTCTAAAAGCTAACATGTAGTTTCTTTTCTTATCGTGTGTTGCCAATTATTACGCATAATATCTATCAATTGTATCATTGATATTTAACAATGTTAATCTTCGTGACTATTACGCTATGACTTTGAACACCATAAAAAGGTAGTCTTGTTCCCCAAACAGTTAATTTTGTACAGCTCGGTTTTGAAATGTAAGTTAAAAGGAAGGTACTTTTGGAAGACTTCTTCTTCTTCCTTGTCGTTAAACTCTTGCCAGAGTGGTCGTGGTCGTCACGTCAAGGGTGGTGGCAAGCTTTACAATCCGCCGCCATTCCTCCCGCACTGCAGTTCGCCTTGTGCATTCATGACGTGTATTTATTTGCAAGCTTAGAACTAGCTTAAGCCACTCACTTAGCCCACATACATCGTCGAACCATTGATTCCCGACGCTCCTGTTTACCCACTAAATTGCACGCTGTAATGCTGTTTGTGTTTCCATTCTTTAAATAACATCATGAAACACGAGAATAATTCAAAGTTTAGAGAAAGCTTTTATTTTTAACCGACGGTTCTCTATTTTTAAGTATAAAATTTTATGTCATAAGTTAAAATGGCAAAATTTAATTAAGCACAATATTAATTTGGCATTATTTTGAAGGCTTACGTTCACGAAGCATTATAATTGTTGAATATAATAAGCCTACAATTATTCTAACAAGGCAAACTTTTATAAGCAAACTAATTGTACACCGTACAAATGTTAAAAAATTCATCATAGAGTTTCTAATCGGAGGTATCACAAAGTATATTGTGTCTCTAAAGTGTTTGATGGCTCAGTTGTAATTTTAGTCATTTTATATTGCAAATGCTGTGTTTTATAACTAGAAGAGCCACGGCCCCATTAACTACGGTGTACCTCTTGGGCCACCCCTAATCAGCTAGCATTTTCTTCTTTTTCCCATTCTTCTGAAAAGCAAATCCATTCACATTTTTTTTCTATTCCCGTGTGTCGGATGTCTTAATACGGCCCGTGCCCAGCAGTGGTATAAGCTGGTTAAAGTGTGCTATTCAATTAATTACATTACTTTTATTGAATGAATAATTTAATAAATTTTCTTCCTTTTCATTGTATGAATAGTAGAATTTGTTATAATATACTGTACAATGATGTTTCAAATTAGTAATTGAAGTGAAACTTTTAATTCCAGTTGAAGTTACACAGAAACTTCCACCGAGATATTTAAATTTTCTGAGGAGTACAGGGTACATCATACATATGTAATCCTTTAGTTTTCACAAAGCCTTTGAGGCTTTATGCGTAGTGACAGCGAGTGCGTATGACAGCATTGTCAGCGGGCCAGAACTATCGCGACACAGACTTATGTTAATTTAAAAGTTAGTCAGAGGAAAGGATGGCTAAAACGGGGTTGATAAGTTCAAAACAGTTTTTAGAAATGGTTTAATCAGGTGCTAGTTATATGGCGGGAGTCCAAGTTAGAATAAGAAAATAATTCATCTAAAATGTTGAAATGTCCAAGAAACAAATAAAAACGGAGTCTTTACCAAAAAGGCTGTTTAGTTATTTTCCGCTCCGATTTTCATTAAATCACAAATCAATACACTAGGTTAGAATAAAATTAGTTTGGCACTTGCTTAGTGACACTGGCAAGGTAAGTTCAATGATATAACGACAAAGAAAACCAAAATATAGCTATTATTTTGTATAACCTTATCTGTAGCATTCGTGAGGTAAACACCTGTAGCGTCACTTGAACGATCTTACTTTACGAACTCTTTTCTAATGTTGACGTTTAGTAGGACGGCCCGGGTTGGTCGTATCGCTCGCATCGGTCGCATCGGTCGGGATGTCGTATCGGTCGGATCAAAGGCCACAGAGCTTGATATCCGCCAATATCCGCCGCTCAATAAATAATACCATTCGATTATCGAATGGCCGCTATTTTAGCTTATTTCCTGTTGAATTGCGGATAAATGGT
Organism: Trichoplusia ni; assembly: GCF_003590095.1. Lineage (NCBI taxonomy): Eukaryota > Metazoa > Arthropoda > Insecta > Lepidoptera > Noctuidae > Trichoplusia > Trichoplusia ni. Next base: position 29,590 of record NW_020799641.1, read on the forward strand.
GGATCGTGTATATTATATTTACGACTACTGAATGTGGATAGAATTTTTATGTTAGAGTTTGAACTCAGATTGTTTATTCACGAGACTATTATTTTAAAGGCATAACTTTATTTGTGGTATAAACAAGGAGATCATGTCTTTTTCATTTAATATTGCTTTTGGTTTTAACGATTGTTGTAAATGTGCTCTCGTTTGACTGCTTCAGCGAACTATGTGATGGTTTAACTCCAACTATGTTACTATGAAGTCGAAAAGCTTCAAAAACTTTGCGCTTTGCACAAACATGAGAAAAACATTTCATATATATTAAACATATACAAACAAGGAACGGGAATCAATTTACAAAAGCATTCGATTTCTTATTCACCGCCGATTTTAAGAACAAATGGAGTTGAGTGCTTATTTACATGCACGGGCACCGGGCCGGCTTCGTACCTGACCTGTGACGTCACAGAGCTGTTGAAGCTGATGAATTTCCTGCATTTTGATAAGGGATCTTTTGGTTTGGTGTTTTATAGAAACACATGAACAAGGTTTGGAGTGTTTTGAAAAAATTAATATATTTATATAATTGAAAAACCAACGTTTCTAAATGTCAAATTTTATCAAATTTTGACAGTTATTATAGTTGTAAATTGCATTGTCATCGGGTTTGAAGCTACCTTGAATTTCAGGCTAGAAAGTGAGTTTATAAAGACATTTGAAAAATCTCTTAATACGGGCCAATGTTAAACTTAACATTTATAAGTGATCAAGCGACCGGCCCTGGCTCCGCACGGGTGCAGTTCTAATATACACCACAGAATTTCTCTTACGTTATTTCTTTGACAAAGATTCATTCATTGACAAAAACAAATTAGAAATATACAAAAAATGTAGTTATAGTGAGTCAGCCTTAAAAGAAAGACATGTTATTATGTCGTCGCTGACTTTTTTGTAGACCTTTTTGTGGTGTCCAATATTGAAGAACATTATTTTGATGTATCTCGTAGAGTTAAACTTGAAACCTGCCTTTGCAATGCTTGTGTGAGCACTAGACCATTAATTCCTTCCTTAATACCGCTCCAGTTTAAGCGATGACATGCGAACAGTTCTAAGCAATGCTATCGTCATTGGATTTGACCAGCGAGGCTGCAAACGACCCCACAATGACTGGCTTCGCAGCGATGACAGACAACTCCGAGACGCCTAATTACCCCATATTCATGATTAGTTGGGGTCAGGAGATTGGACCTAGCTCCTAGGAAAATTACTGCCCAGTTTTGTGTTAGAAAATGAGGGGAGATTTATAAAGGCTTGCTTTTTTTAAAGCAAATGAATTTCTGTCTGTATTAGGGGAATCAGATCAAGCTATGTGTTTTTTTATGGCAGGGATTACGATAAGCACACAAAAAAAATGAGAAAAAGTTGTTTCAAACATTATTCGTAACGTAGTAGCGATTCGTAGCGGTTATCGTAACTTCAACGTAGGATACAATAATGTACCTAATAAATTTCTCTCATTGAATTGAATAATAACATCATAACACATTTTTTGCACTGCGTAGCAAAGATATATTTGATTTCACGATAACAGAATGATAAAGATAAAATAACTGAGATTGATTATTTTTTGTTTGAAACTTTTTACTATTTATATTTTCAATTTACACGTGTATGACGTACGACTTTAAGAGCCTATTTATTTTATTTATTTATTTATTTATTTATTTAGCACACCAACAGTACAATTACCTTAAAACTTAACATTTACATTTTCAAAGTGTAATAGAGACAGTAATGGCACAGATTATAGGCATGCATGACATTTTCAGAATGATTTAAGATAACTATAAACTACAACTTAGTACTATTACAAGATGCAAATAGACATTAGGTATACAAGAAGTAGTTCGACAACTATATAGAATAAGGAAATGTGTAAAATACAACTTAAATTATGTTTAATAGGGAGCGTCTGTATGATATAAATTTCATAGAAAATATATCAATGGGGTGGTCTGTATCACCCATCCGATAATTTGTTTCCGTCTCTAGTGAGCTCATATCACATCAACTAGATTGATGTCCAGATTTATTTTTACAGCCTTATGACTTCAAAATGAGCCTGAATTTTCAAGTCAAACAATATTTCCATTTTTTTAAACCTGTTCATTTTCAACGTTAAAATCGTGTTGATATTGAGCAATCTATAAAATACCCCACTATCAAACAAAATAAGTCCACGAATCAATCTTAGCAATGATCGTCCACAACAATGGCCCCTCAGTTGGGGTAACAAAGGGTTGAGGGACAGGGGAGGCCCTCACAAGATTGATCAGAGGTATTCATCTTAATGGCCGCTCTTAATTATAGTTCCTCATGCGCCGAGTGCGTCGGCTGAGCGCTGATAACCCGGCGCGACTCGTTCACTATTTACTTTCTAAAGATGATTAATTAGGTTATAGTTTCAGTCATTTGTTTATTCTGCAGTGGTTGCAAGGTGTCGTGTTCTTTTAAAAAGTTTAAGCTATGCGCTGAAAAAAATATCATAAGAGAATCTTATATGTCAGGATACGTTAGCCTATTGTATTTAGGCTAATGTATTTTTTGTTTAATATTTTACGAAACTGTAATGATCACTTTTGTCATTTTAGTGCTGTAATAGAAATTTACTCGAAATATCATTTTTTTTAATGCATATTCAAAAACAATAATCTGTTAAAGTTGTTTTACGAAGAAAGCTAAATTGAATTCTACTACAGGTCTAGACGCTACATACAAAAATTAAAGAAACTATAAAACGCTCGCTATATTGAATAATATGAGAGTGCAGGAAATCGTGACAGATGTTCGCCAAGTACCACCGGAACTGACGTCTTGCAGCACTGCGGGTAAGATGGGAGGCTGTTGGTCTTTGGTAGGAAATGAAGTTATTGTTCTGTATTGTGCACGACCCCGGGATACTGTAATTATATCTTTGATGCAATCATTTCGATTTTTCCTACGTTTTTATACACTCACTTTCTTGTGGTCATTTATTATCACGGTTTGGTGGTTCATTTATTTTTCTTTTATTTTACGTTTACAAGGTGTGTAACAAAACAATTACCGAGAGTACACAGTCCTCAATACAAGCCAAACCGAGTACATGTAACTACAAGCGCTGCAGCCAAGGGTTAACCCCATCCATATTAATTCGCCGGACAATCAGACAAGTGACTCATACATATGGAGGGTACAGCTACGCGGTACAGACAGCGAGAGAAGTTAACACAACTTGACATATAACTTACTAGCTGTTGCCCGCGACTTCGGCTCGGAACTTCGGAAGATATAAGTTATGATTTATATCTGCCCTGTTTTTTCCACATTATCCATTGTATCTTCACTAATATTAGTCGCAGCGTGATGGTTTAGCCTAAAGCCTTCCTCGATGAATGGTCTATTCAACACAAAAATGATTTTTCAATTTGGACCAGTAGTTCCTGAGATTAGCGCGTTCAAACAAACAAACTTTTCAGCTTTATATATTAAGTATAGAGAAGTGACAGTATTTTTCAGTGACCTAGGAATGTTTGTTGTGTGTATGTTTTAACTGACAGCAAGTTACTTTAGAATAATAACAACTGATTGAAGTTGCTGTGTAGGTACAGATGATTTGAAATTCTGATTGTGTTTTGCGTTCCGTTGTTGACGGTACAGAGTACGCGAATGAGAGAGCGTTTTCCGAAATTATTCAATAGGGATGGAAATGGTTCCGTATATTAATTCGATAGGCGTTAGTTTATGTTTATTTATGGGTAACATTACTGCTTTGAGAAGGGATAGGTTAGCAGCTAGATATTGTTTTGTTCCTTTGTATTTCGACTTACTTATTTCTCGAACAAAGCTTGTATTGGTGATGAATGCGTAAAGCAATGTGTATTAGACATTTTTTTTCATAATTATGTTATTATTCGGTAAAGATTAGAATGCAAAAATAACTGCACAAACATTAAACTACTAAGTGATCATGTAGTCGTATTTAAAGTACCTAAATGTATGTATGTATTGAACTAAAGTAGGCGAATGTTCCCGACGCGAGCAACAAGTGCTCAGTACGTTAACCTCAGCTTCAGCGTGACTTGTGAGCTGTCAACAGTT
>NW_020799642.1:0-25918 GCF_003590095.1 Trichoplusia ni
AATCACCTGAATTAGTTATATTGCCACTTAGTTTCATAGATAAATGCGCCGGTAATAAAGTAGACAAATAACATGAAGAATTACTGAATATTAGGTAACTGATAGACTCTTCAATTTCTAATGGCTGAATTGAAAAAGAAACTTGTACCTGTGCATTATGTCCATTTAAGTTTACATTCCGCTTGACATTGAAAATGACATCACGACATCGACACTTAATGAAGAATTTTTACTGACTGCCGTTTAAAAATTCAGCTTAAGGCTGTGCATATCACAGTTGTGCGAGGATACGAAGCGAGTGATGTTATAATGAATATTAAAGAATCGCTTCATTTACCAAGCCTCGGTAAGCACAGCTCTCTCAGCAACAAAACAAGGGAGGAATGTTTTGCGATGGATTACCGTTCAGACGTGTTGAGCGGATGGCAACATAGCTAGCTACAACCAGCAAGCAACATACCCTCTTACCGCACATTAATACTCATTTTCTCAGCTCCGCTTCACAACCTCTTACGAAAAAAAAACCTCGAACGATATACTCCTACACATTCTCGCACGACACATTTCCCTAGCTCATGTCTAGTCTCATCTCATAGTTGTGAAACAAAACCACGAGGGATCTAACGGTGTGGGTCGTGTCGGATTGCCGTCCCTTCGGACCGCGAGTGACGGAATGGAGACTGCCGACGATAGTGCATCCACGTGTATGCCTTACTAAAACCCATACATTACCTACTTTCGACCGTTGAAGACGTGCCTTTAATCCTTCAGGCGAAAAGGAGACTTGGTGGTAACACTGTAGATTCTATTTAGGATGAATATATTTTATTCTGTTCTGATTGGATTCATATGCTCGGATTCAAGAGCAAGTACCAATTAGTTTACTAGTTTTGTAAGGTGTATATCATTACTATCAACCAGGAATACGTCCACTGTCAACCACAAGAAACGCCCCCCCCCCCCCAATCTAAACGGCAATCGGTCGTTAAAGTTATATGTACTTAATAAAATATATCTTCACCACTATAAAACGTAGGATCCTAAAGCTCTGCCCAACAGGCATATACAGGCTGCTTTTATTTGTTATTATCAGTATACAGGACGTATCTGCGCAATAAACGCACGAACGCGTGAACCGCACTATGAAAGAGCAGCAATTATTCATGCATTCAAACCGCGCAGTCGGTAAACGAAATTCAAACGTAGTTAAATACGAAAAAGTTACATGTCACTTAGTTAATTGCGTTTTCGTTGGTAAACAGTTGAGCAAGTTTCAGGACTTGTCTGAAGCCACTCGGAGTTTCATACGGTGTCTTAGGACTTGGCGCGGTTTACTTCGCACGTCTATTTGCTAACTCAGACTGAATTGAAATATGAAAATTATTACTCCATGTAACATGAAAATGCTGGTATTAAATATGTATTTATTTTAGCTGTGATAGCTACACAGTTTTAATTTTCATAGACTTTATATTTCTGTTCTCGCTGTAACAAAAAAACGAGGTTAAGCGGCCTTTGTTACGGTCATCAATTTGATGGGTGACCAATACTTTTGCACTTTTATATTTTATTTAATTTGTACTGAACTCTCACTGCTATGCCGCCGATCCGACTCAACTCATTCGATTTTTGTTAATAAATTAAAACTCCGCGAAAAGATTATCATAGGCCATTTACGCTACATTATCATACACCAATAAGTTCCCTTAACTCCTTCGACACATTTAATGTAGCAATAAGCCATAAAAACACTTTAAAGAAAAAATATTAGGTGTCAGGTGTGCATTTAAAACTAGCTTAACAAGTCTTTCTTCGATCATCTCGCTTAAGCTTTATGACATCAGGTTATAAAACGAAATTATTTAATATGGCGAATAGAAGAGGATAAAAGCGTACATCGTTCAAAAAGATTACTCACTAATACGACGATGAATTGTCCGAAAATAAAAAACTTGAACAAATAACAACAATCACAAAACGACATGAAACGGAAAAAGTAATAGTTTTCTATACATTAAAATTTTCCGTTTATGTGATTTCAACTTGTTAGGAATATTAATTAACTCGACCGATCGAGTTCGACTACTACCACAAAAAGGGAAGTTGTAAGTTTTTTTATTATCAGATGTTAAAGTGGAGCTCGGATTAATTGCGAAAAAACTATATCGGCTAACTGAAATACCAATTTACACTCTACGTAATATTATAGTCGATTACCAATCGAATATCGATCAATTTTAGGCGACTGACTAATTGAAAATTTCATGGCTGTTTTTTTTTCGAATCGACTGTCAGATGCGTATGTGTGGTATAGATTGTATGAATGCAGCTATCGCATTTGAACAGACTCTGGGTAAAATTTTTACTAAAAAGTTTAGTTGAAATGAAAAACGTTCTTAAAAAGAAAACATTTATTTAAGGACAAACAGATGTTTGTCCTCACAGGAACTATATTAAAGATTTGACTGAGGACTTTTTAAGCGCGTCATAAAATATAGCTCCAATGAATAAAATTGAAGAGTTATATCTTCGTTCGCAGTATTGTCCCATTATTTTGAAAGTATTATCAAAGGTAGTTCCAAGTAACATTCACTATAAAGCATCCTGTTTTGTAGTAAAACTCCTTTGACGATGGCGCTCACCCGTAGCCTGAGCTGTTGTCTGTGTACCATGAGCAGCTATTTTCCAGGAGCACCGTCCAAAACAAAGCTAGACATACAATACAACGCTAAGATCTTACACAAGGTGGACAATGTAGACTTTGCATCAAAGACTACCTCGGCTCTCCTGTAAATCCAATATTGAGACGTCCATAGTTTACTGAACATTGAAGGGGATCCTAGAGTTACTTGGAACGAAAGGCAATTTTCATCACCTATTGTAGTTCGGAACAGTCTCTTTAAGATTAAAAATATTGGATATTAAATGGGAACTAATAAGATTTTCTACTTCAACTTATATTAGTCCGGACAGAATTTCCGTTTCAGTTCAGGTAAATTTTGGGCACAAAACGATTCGAAATCTGTCGACGCTATGATATAAACTGGACTGTATTCGGAATTTCTCGCAATGTGATTATCACGTTCGGCACGTTAAATTCGATGCTGACGACGAAGAAATATTGCCAGAGAGTCCTCATGTGATGTTTCTATTTTGTTAAACTTTTAGTCACTCATTTTACCTTTCCTCATATGCACATATCAGGCACTGGATTACTTTCACTTTACCATTATACTCAAAGAGAAGCAACAATTAAGAATACCCAAATTACCTCCGAACTTCAGCCTTTTCGCATACAAGTCCTCAGCGGTCTCGCGACAAAATTATCCGCTTTAGTGGGCGTACCAAGTCACAAACTAGCGGCTCGTAACTTTTACCTCTCCACGACTTGTTCTGAAGACAAGTCCTTGGTTCCTTCGACATGTCGATATCACCAGCTCTACACAGCTATACGTCACGTCTGGCTGCGGTATTCATGATCTAAGCTGCTCTGAAAGCCCCTTTTACACGCTCATTATATTAATCTGAGAGCCGTGAGCTTTTGAGTGGTCTAGCGATTCTGCCGACTGAAATATGTGAAACTATGTGTTTTTAGCTTTCTTCAAAGCAATCTTTGGGACAAATATTTTAGGCTTAATCAAAAATACTTCTGAACATCCGATTGGGCAGAAAGATTATAATTGTGTATGTTTGGTGTCAAAATGAGGTAATGGTACCTACATGCAAAATGATTTTGGAGCGAGTGTTAGAAGCTTTAGAATACTGTGAAACAAAATTATTTTAAACCTGGAGCTTGAAATAGCGACATTGTTTTCAGCCATTTTCTAACAACTCGCGAATTAGCATAAATTCGTTTGCCCTATATTTTCTATCACTCGCCTAGAAATACTAACTAGTACTGTCCTATTTTCTGCCCATTTGCAAAACTAAATAATGCACTGTTGCCGGCGGCTTATGCCGGCGCTAAAACTTTACAATTAAATATTTGCTACACGGATTTTCGCTTATCACTTCACTGAAAAATGTAATTGATGGCTGTTTTTAGAAAGGTGAACATTTCAGTAATTATTTATGTATTCCTGAATCCTTGGGTATCTTATAGCTTCTATTTATCTCATACTCTCTTGATACCTATTCCTTGTATCGAGAAACCTGGAATTGAAGCCTATTAGATTATTATTTTGTTATATGAAGAGCCTATTAACCTATTTCTCCAAAATGTAAGCAGGGAAAAATAAACAGAAATTCTTAGTATTTTATAGGAACTTAAGAGGCTTGTATTTTTGGACGATCGACGATCATATTATTATCATATCAATATAAAATCACTTGTTATTTTATATTAATAGTCTGTATTACATTAATTTCAGTTTGCCAGCTAAATATAATTTAGTTCTCGACATAGACACTCATAATAAGTACTAAATACCATCTTTTTTTAAATTTTGCTAATAGGAAAAGTATGAAGCAATTTTTGAATAAACAAAGGCTTAAAAAGAAAATATGTAACGGTATTTGACTAATACTTATCATCTATTAAGTCCATCTGAGTGTTTTAGAAATCTATCTGACGGTCTCATCAGATATCCTTAATTAAATACTCAATAAAAGAAAAAAACATGCTTTAGTTTCAGCAACTGACAAAAAGAGACCATAATTAATTTATAGTTTTACACTGACTGAGCTTCAATAATGAGTCCTATTGTAACGAGTTTCCAATTGTGTTGTCAAATAATCGCTGCAGCCATGCGCATAAACGTAGCCTTTATTCATAAGCGAAACCCAAAAAGATTGTAAATACATTTTAGTGATGATCGTTTAATTTTGGACGCGTCATTTTCATGATGAAAACATTGTACTATAGACTACAAATGGTGTACAGACTCGGTCTTGTCTTAGGCCTTAACGAGTCCCAAACACCCGACAGCTAACCTAGATGTCTAATAAATAAATAAACTGGCTCCGCTGACCTATGGGTTTGATTTGTTAGCGATTCCTGTTCCTGAAAGGCGAGTGACATCAATAGGGTATGTACAAGGTAGAGTTTTACTTAAAAACGTATCGTCATCTTGCAAGTCGCAAAGACACATTTTTAAGGAAACAATCTCTTAAAGAATAAATCACAATTGTAAGTTAAAATAAAAGGGAAATTACCTAAGTGAGTAACTTCGAAGCGAGCCAAGTCCTGACCGGCTGCGAATTACGTAAGCGTAAAGCCAAACAAAGCTAAACTATTCAACAAGTGTGAGAATACAAACCATAATATTGTTGAAACTAATATATAAACAAACCATGGCCCGGTGTCTCTAATTACTCGCAACATAGAGCACTCTAAATTGCTACAGAATACGGCTATCGAAGTAAAATGGTTTTCAATCGAGGTTCGGACTAATTATCGAAGGAGTTTATAGGAGAAGAAATAAAACCTCCGTAACTGAAAGCCTTTTTAAAAATTCCCAGCACTTAATTTATAGTGGCATTAGAACGGTATCTGCACTCAGATCACACAGATCTTTTGTTTCCTAATGAAAAGTGCAGCTTTCGAACCGTTAGTCAATTAATATTAGTAAATAAATCGATGCGGCGCGGCGCGGGGCAGACCGCGTGCTCTGTAAGTCACGAGGATAGAACTATAATATCGATCAGAAACTACGAAATTGTTTCTAGAACTTCCCTTGTAGTATATTTATGGAGGATTTTTTTAACGAGCTGACTTGGTAGGTTTGGATGACGTTGTTAAACAGCACATCACAATGAAGGGAAGTCGTGTATTATTTTGGAAAATCAATTACAGAAGTTGATGTTCCCAAATATAGTCTGTGATAAAAACTTCAATAGGATTATTTTCTTAATTAGCCAAGAAATAAACATTCTTTCGTGGAATTGATTAAATGAAAGCGTTATTTAATCCTTGACATATTTTCTGCTCTCAGTACTCTAATCAAACATTGTTTTGTCTACGTTCCATAGCCAAGATGAAAAAATATAGGTCAGTAAACATATTTAGCAACAGGTTTATACTTAATCATTCAATTAAAAATAAATGACTGATGCAAAAACATTGCTATTTTATAAACACTCTACAAATAAATATGAATCCTTACTTCCCCTAACCAAGTAAACATTGAGCGATATTTTTCTTATAAATTGAATCATTTTTACGATTTCCAATTATTTCCAGAACTTTCTTACGAAACGACTAATTAGAATATTGCGTAGTTAAAATGTTGTTTATGAAAACGAGAACTTGTATTTGTGGAAATAGATCGCATTGCACAAGCAGTACTTCATAACAGCAATATCTGTACTTATATTATAAGATACGATAGCGGGTAAGGTTGTGATATAGTAGGGGAGAACTTTAGGATGTAGGGAGGCTCGTTATCTGTGAGCGTTTTATATTAATTCGACCGCTGTCCAAAGAAGCAGACACGGACTATCTATCTATCTTCTTCTTCTAGTGGTGCCTCTCCAAGTATTTAAGGTTTGCGATGAGCTTGTTGTAGTCCCCCTCATCAGTCGGCGGAACAGTGATTTTACGCTTCTCCCTGATGTTCGTTAATCAAGACTTTTTTGGCGGCCAACAAAATCCAGCTATAAACATATAAAAATTCATTTTCAAACTCACATTCCCTCCAACCCAAAACTAAGTAGAACCTGTACTATTGTAGCCAGATAGCTGATTAACAATAGATAAATAATACTCTTACATATAACAAACATCTACTCTCATCACACAATGTTGGTCCTTGATGTATTACATACATACAACTGGAACTGATTGTTTCTAGACTCAGCCTGTAAACTAGTTAAAACTTTCGTTATCGATTGTCACGCGTAGTAATCCAACTCCCGTTGGAACTAGGTCGCAGCCATCAACGCGACCTAGATATCTGTGTACATCCATCTCATTTTACTAAACAACTGATAAATATGGTTGATAGTTAAATAAGTTCTGCGTTTTCCCGACTCAATTTTTCATTACGCAGTTATTAAGATGTTGAGGTGGGTTTCAAAAACGTAGGTGTTTGTGAAGTCGACATGACTAGGTGAAGCCTCACATTTGATTGCTATATTCAATCATCTCAAAGAAGATTTAGTTTTAATATTACACAGTAGCTACATTTGTAAAAGAAAGGTAAACAACCGTACAAACTTCGTGAACCGACGGCCACGCAACGTCTGGAGTTAATAAACTGGATTTTGTAAACTCTAACTGCGAGAAAATCACTGAAATAGAATCCTGCAATTTGCTACGGAGCGGTGCGAAAAATTCAATTGTTGTGCGGCCTGACCACCGGGGGGTGAGGACGCGTGCATGCGACCGGCTCCACCCATGCCGCGAGTGAAATGGACCTTAACGATTTATACAAAACAAGATCTTACTTAGTTTCTGGTTATTCGGTCCCAAATTTTCCTCAACCAAGAAAACACGTAACCAATATTTATTTACAAACATGTTTAAAGCGTTTCGAACAATAAGACGTCTGTTTATGTATGATTACCACGTGTTAGTACGTCTTAAGGCCTACAGGTCCATTAAAATTAATAATAGGAATGATTAACATTTGATTTGTGATAATGTAGTAGTTAAGTAGGAAGCGAGTGTATTACGAGATATGCTTGGCTGTTAACGTATAGGCGATTTAATTAACTCATTAAGCGCGTCGTCAATACTAAGCCATCACGATCACGTTTATAGGCCAGCATCCAATTAAAAACGTAAATGCATCTGACTGCACGGTAGCCGAGTGGTTGAGATCACCAAGCCAAACCCAAAGAGCGCGTCGTGTCGCGCGTTCGATCCCCGCGTAGGACAAGCATTTGTGTGATCCACGAATGCTGGTTTAGAATCTGGATGTATTTGTGCATGTGACATGAATGTTTGTGAAGCTCTCCGTGTCACAACGATTTTAAGTGCCTCAATGCGGGAGTCATTTTTTTCTAAAAAAGCACCTATTACTTATGATCAGCGATATCTACAAAGTTAGTGAGTTGATTCACTTAAGATAACATCAAGTTCAAACTCGATAACGATATCTTTTCTGCTTTCTGGACTAATAAACTATCCACGTTCCGTGTAACTTTCTAGAAAAATGTTGAGCTGGAAAATTTTCAGTGAATAGTTGAACATTGATTTAATCGAACTGAGATTAAATATTTTTTAAAGTTTGAGTTTCCGAGCTCACGGGTCTTCCGGGCTCGTCTAAAAGTTATATTATTGCAGTTTTTTAAGCGTGATAGTGCTCTACAAAACGATGTAGAGAGGTGTCTGCCTTACACAATAGGTGTCATGCCAATAGTGACTGAAATAAGTAAAACATTTTTAGTCCACCAGATTGGTAATTTAAAAATAATAAACACGCATTTTCGCCTTTATCTGAACAATAGTAACAATTGATCGAGAGGTTTAAGATTACACGGTTTCGCAAAAAATGTACACAGAACTGACGTCACACTTAAGTTCCATTTACTGTAATTTGAACAATATATGTTTGCGGTACAAATGAAAATACGGTTCCATTATAAGCTACATAAGACTACATCCCTCTTCCAATAATGTTAGCTACCTTAAGAGGTTGAAGTAGACCATATACGAAAACACATGCTGTTGCTTATGTTAGGGTTTGGTTCAAGCACAATGAGATATACTCACAATATCCTCAAAGATTGTATTGTAAGACTTAGCGATGGGATGCTCTGTGTCCGCTCCACTAATCTTAGTTCACGTTTCCTTACCGAGCTTTCCTTTGTACAACCACCGGGAGAGGTCAAAAGATAGTAATACTACACCGGTAACTACCGACAAGCTCCTTACTCAGTAAACCAGGATATCTGAAGACTAAGCTTTCGATACAGAAGTTTTAAGATCTTTGGTACCAAGATACTCGTATCCCCGTATGTTGGGGGTTTTGTGCTCAAAGGAGAATAAAGCATCCCTGTTACCAAAGCTGTGTTTGTCTGGTTTTCTTTCCCCATCCACCCTTTGTCCATCTGACCGTCGAACTTTTACCGAGCTGTGTCTTCTAAACGGATACATAACGCTCTATAACCTCTAAATCGTCAATAACCAAAGGCAGGTAAATGGTATAAATTCGATGATTTTATTTGACCATTTTCCGAACTGTGAATCAGAATCAAATATTAATAAGACCACATAGTAGGCGCTTTCTTCTAATATTTGTTATTTACCACCGTTTCTTTGTTTCAGGTGCCACCCTAGTCCTATCATATCCACACTTCTTATATGCAGACCCCATTTACGCGAATGGCGTCATCGGGATGCACGCTGACGAAGACACTCATAGAATTTTCATGGACATAGAACCGGTACGTATTTGTTTTATATTCACCTGATATTTATTAGTACAACTATGGTACCAGCGCTTAGTCACCTTAGCGTTACGAGGTCACAAATTGAGAACCGGAGGTCATTAAACATGTAGACATCAACCACAAGAATAAATGATGTAGTTTTTGAAAATGAAGTAATCAATTCAATGAGGAAAAACTAGGATAGTTTATGTATCCAACCTTCAATGTAAGTTATATTAAGATATCGTTTCTCGTGTTGCCGTATACTTATCTATTATATTGCAATACAACTTCACTCATATTATAACGCATATAACGAAGTAAAACGCCTTCAAAATCTACTCCAAAGTCGAATCAAGAGGCAAACGACAAGTTTCACAAATATACACGTATCCAGTTTGAAAACAAACACGAAGTATTTGACCTTGACAGTGAAACTCCTCGAGTATGCCCCTTTTGGTCTCGTTTGTCTGGCAGGGGTCGTGAACCTCCCCTACCCTCCTCGACTCAACCCCCGAAAATGTTTTCCTCTTCACATTAACCTATATCTACGCATACAACGGATAACTCGTTCAAGCGATTCTCGATCGTAGCATTCAATACGAATATGATTCATTTAATTTTACTTTTTGTTTCTTTTCTGCTTTTTCTCTACGTGTGCGTTTCTTTATGATGCCAGTAAAGCAGAATGAAAATACCAAACGGTACGGTTCTACGGTTTTCTTTTTTTTTATAAAAAGTCTGCCGCAGCTAGGAAATTCTTGTCTCGTCGCATCGTTTTCCCGACATGAAATATCACATGCACAGACGTCCGGACGTGGAACAAACTGGGGATCACACAAATATTTATCGAGCGGTACTCTTGAACTGTAAGTAACGAAAGGTTGGATTGATAATCTTTTCAAGTGTTTCACTGAGCGCTTCGTCCTCTGTGAATATTTGAATATTCGGACACACAGCAAATTGCCCTGTGAACAAATCACGTCACACACATGATTAACAGAGACTGTTATTTGCTAATTTTGCATTCGGCTCTCCTTCATTTCCAAATTGCACCTAAATTCGTTGACTATGACGGCATGATTGCAGTTGTAATATTGTTAGAACTAAATCACAGTGAAAGCCAACTCAAATATAACGTAACTTATTGTCACGATTGAAGTTACGAGCAAATGATGTCTGCACTCACGTCTGCTATGCGAGTCTGTATTACCTTATGAGATGAAAATTGCGCACTTACGAGCTCATTATAAAATTATGCTTGAATTGGCAAAGGAATAGTTCCTTATTAATTTTCAAATATGCGTTTCCATGTAAATAGGTACTTAAAATTGTGACTCGCAGTTAATTTGGTGGGTTCGTTTTTTTTTAAGTTTGCTCTTCACTTTATTCGCTTGATGCCAGTTTGTCCCCTCGCCGCCGGCCGTCCAACCTACAGCGCTGCGTATAAATTAGGTTTCAATTAAGGGTTCATCAGCATCCCTTTGAAGCTATTTTTTGTTTACATGTTTCACCGCGGGTTTCGTGCAATTTTGGATATTGGGTGCAATGGACTAAAGGGTGGTTTAAATTAACAAGTGGTTTTAATTACAGTTTATTGACTACACTGACTGCGTTCGTCGTGTTTACCGTGTATTAAGTTGGTTTCCGGATATAAATTTGTTTCAAAACCACGTCGATTTGAACTCGGATCAATTAGGGAGCACGCGCTTTGTATCTCCGTCATTCCATTGGCCACTCATAGGATTACCGTCTGGCGTCGCGTGGAGAGGGATCAAACGGATGCTGCAACGAATTCCTATATGGACGGAAATATTGAGTTACGGAAAAGGACTCTGGTGCAGCGCGACTCCCGATTTGCATACCTGTCTATCCATTTATCTAGCCTTCGAAATACGGTTCGATCGGATCGTACTTTAAACCAAGATGCCAAATACATGCGAGTTTATCTCACCTTAGTATTGAACTGACCTAAGAATATGCCTACGTTTAAACTGATATCTGGCAAAAATTATGTTGTTTTGTATCGTATATAGAAACAGCAATATGGCTTTAAACTGATATGTTAATTCAAAGTAGTTTTAAGCAAGTATCAGTTTTATGTAATAATATTTCAACGACCAGCATTTGACGTTATCCGCGAATGCATGTTGTTCTGCTTCCGAGGGTATTTGGGCATGTGACTTGTATGTTTTTGAAACTATGCATGCGGGAGTTAAAAAACACGGTATGCCTTTTTTTAACTCCGGTTTTAAATCGGTTGGATTTGCGAAACGTCCAAAATGTACCTTACTTTTTACGAGCGGATATTAAAAAATACAGAATTGTACAGTAACAAAATCGAAAATAAACTAAATAAACCATGTAGTCGTAATAGACTGCCAACCGTTTGGTATTTTTTTTTTAGTCATCACTGCTAACCAGCGCTTTGCATACCGTTAGCGGTGAAAAATTCCTCGTCAAATCGTCATAGATATATACAAAATTATGAAAGCCCGACATCTCTCGCGCGGCATTCCACCCACGCGCCCCCTCCCCAACCCCCTTTACGTGGGTGGTAGCGCGCTCACCCCCACACGAACACCACACTATTCGTCACACACACATAGACTTTACTTCTAATTATTGCTTTAACCTGCAAAGGATTTTAGTTTTATGTCATTTGTGAATAGAGATTTTGCTGTTTTTGTTTTTAGAACTTTAAAATGGGATTTTCAAAGTTACGTACACAAAGGCTTTACTAAAAATAAAGCTCCTCTCTCAGTCCGATTATCACCATGCAAAATCTCATGAACTGTAATAAACGTTAAAATTTTCACAGAACATCTGACAGTTATTCTCTGTATTGCAGTTACAACAAATAATGAAAATAAAAGCATATATGTTATACGGTAATAAATACGATGATTGACCAATATTCGCAGTATTTAAGACCTGCCGATCAAACGAGTAGAATTCATAACTTCCAATCAATTCATACTCGGAATCTGAACCTGGTTCTAACTGGAGTTTTATTATTGAATCTGAATATCGGAACCTGCGAGTGAAACATGACGGGCCGCGGGCGAATGAAATAAATAATCGTTAGCTGCATCGATACCTGTCCTAATCGATGTGTCGGCGAGGGCCGAGCATTTCAGACATATCTGGGCTAAGGCCTAACGTTATCAGGTCAATTTAAAATGCATGGAGAAGGTTGGTTATCAGTACTCTACTGTTAGTAAACAGGGAACCAATTTCCTTGTTTTTTAAACGCCTGTTAGAATTAAAATATCAGCTGTAATATTTGGTCATATTCCTGGAAAATTTGTTAAAATTTGTCGTTATTCCGTTGCGTTTCTATTCTGTTCCGTTGTAAAAAAGTTAAATGTGTTTTTTTCTCAATTTTGTTGCGGCATCCATAAAAATCAATAGTTTCCTCTGGGGGACATACCGACCGAAAACCGTGTTTGTGTGGTATTTGTTGGTTTCATTATAGATCTTCATGCAATGAAAGGTATGAGTAGCGAACGTGTTCCATAAAAATATCTACCGGTCTTAGGTACTTTATTGAGCGGTGCATTGGGTTTAGTTACAATGTGATGATACCATATCTAAATTGTAATAAATACTCAAGTATGACATGACTAAAACCGTCTACGGGTGCAGTACTTACACGGACGCAACGCGACGACCTAAAGAGTCTCGCATTCAGATCAATTGCAGAATATAGAAAATGATTATCTAATCCTTTCCCCTGCCTTTAAAATTGTTCCTAATTCCTTAGTCATTGAAACATATCGACAAACTTTTACAAAAGCAAAGAAAACAGTCTCTATTTTAAGAATAGTCTTCACACAAATTGTAGCGTTCTAGTATAATTTTAAACCAATTTCTCTAAATAATGTCCTATGTTTACGTAAAACGGAACTTAATGACGAGACTAATAAATTTCAAAAACCATAATCGCTGACAAACGTTGCTTCATTGACTGTTATAAATGTTTTAGTGCGCTGTAGCATGTAAATGGCCGATTAACGACCTGTTGGCTCTCTGACGGGGCGGTTAACATGTCAGGTCATGGGAAAGACAAGTAGAGGGAAGTGCTGTGACGTGCAACCAATACCGCCAAACTTACTTATTTGTAGTCTCTTTGTCGTCTGTTTAACGGATAAAACAAACCAAATTTTCCAAAAAATGGACATCGGTCATTCACTTAATTTATGACCACAACTATTAGGAAACCATAAAATAATACCTAGACATCTAAAACAAACTGACGAAACATGTATGGCAAAGTACAAAAAGTCTTTTCAAATCTGTCCAATATCCACCCATATCAAGGTTGATCATTACCACCTAATATTGACACGCATACCCAGTCTCAGTGCCACTTCCTTCCACATTTCCAGGTTCTACTTTGAGACTCATAAAATTTTACTTAGTAGAGACAGGCCAGTTAATGCCAATTCAATTTAGAGGTGAATTTTTCATTGTAATTGGGATTGTATATGTCACACACTTGCACTACTCGGAAAATACCTTCTGCCGTTAGCGCGGTGTTTGTGAGGCAGTACAGGGCTTTATGTATTCTTAGATTGGGAGCAACAGTGATAACCTAGTGGTAGGAGACGGACTGCCAATTTATAGATAATAGGTTCAGAGCTCGTTCAATGTTGAACCAAATAATTGCTACTGCTGCTGCGCTTGCTGAAAAAGCATGAAAGAAAACATTACAAAATTTTCTAGTAATGTTCTCATTCATCAGTTTATTACTTGCTATACTTATTTTTCATTCTTATAACAACTAGGCCGGTCAAGTACGAGACAACGAGAGTGCCGTACAAATACTGTAAAGAAAAAACAAATTGGTAAACGACCACCTTAACTTGCGGAATCACAAATATATTTGTCACCCGCCAAATTTAAAACCGTAACAACTCTTCTCAAAGTCAAATCTTTATTTTATTTGTTCTTTTATAAGCAACAGAAATATTTCATCAGTGAAATTTTCAACTGTCTGACTAACACGGTTCATGAAATGCAACCTGGTAACACACCGACTAAATGGCGATCAGACCGAGTAGCTATAGTAAAAGCTGTCCGTTTTAATCCTTTCGCTGCGGAACCCTAAGAAACCAAGTTTAAAAATAGGTTGTATTCCTTTGAATGAATAAGAAAGCATCCATCCTTATGTTCAAGTAGAAGAAATACGTACGAAGCTTACTAACAAAGTAATAAGCTTTCTATTGAAAAGGAATATTTTTATTTGAAGAGGTGTTGTTGATTTATTTTCAGAGAATGAAGACGATGGTTCTACAGCATTTGTTTTTGTACTTCAAAACATAGTTAGCTTCCGTTGAGTGTTTACAACCGATGGTTAATTTATTATTAAACTAACTAGCTTGTGCCCGCGACTTCGTCCGCGTGGAATAGTGACTTCCGGCAGAAAAGTATAGATAGCTGTGTCCGCGACTCCGTCAGCGTGTAACTCCTTGTGTATTAAGTTAATGTATTGGTAATATTTATTATTATTATTTATATTGGTAATATTGTTTAGATCACGTTCACATAAGGCTTAACCCTTTATAAGACACAGAACTTAAAAATATTTATAGCTTTTAAACTTTATAATAATGTGTTAAGGTTCAAATTCTGGTGGCAATATAAGTACCACTGCCTTATAAAGGTAAGGTAAAGGTACCTATAAAACGAAAATACTTTAGTGCAAAGCTTCCGGGTAAACTATATTGAAAGTTGACCCGTCCGGCACGTGAACATAAAGACTTTTAGAACTGCTAACACGGGAAAGAGCAACATACAACTGACCATGTGAGAAACAACTGACACTGAGATCTACTCCAGCAACACGAAAAGTCTGCCCTTGAGCCTTGTTAATTGTCATTGCATAACACACCGATACTGGGAATTGCGTCCTTTTAAATTGGAATGGAAAATTATTTGGTATTAAGGGTATTCTGGGAATAAAGACGGTTTCTCCTGCACCGCAACCTGTTAAAATTTGAGCCTCGATTATATTTTGTTGCAACTGGGTTACTTTTAGTCGAGTTCCATTGCAAAGTTGTGGTGGTTTTAAATTTCGGAGCATAATAATCGGTATCCCAATTTTTAAACAAATTTCATGAGAGGGAAGTCCGGGCATATTTAAAGAATTCTATCGGGTAATTAGTGGCTTCTTGTTCATCGACCATTCTATTTATTGATCTATAAACTTTGCTTTCCCCCTGTATATTCGACAGTATTTTGTTATTGATCTCAGATGCCTGGTCATTGCGAGGAGTTAAAATAGATCTTTCGCATAGCCAAGAATTGTCCCTATTTAATATATTTGTTACGTCACCGTAAACCGACGATATAAGATGTGGTTGAGATTGCACCATACAACATAATTCAGGCGTCAGTATAAGTTTTCCTTGGTGTAGTTGTGGATAGGTACCTTCACCAATCTTTAATAATGTGTCAGAAAATTGACTATCATCCGGGTTATCTCCAGTTCTCACTCGCATATTTATAGTCAAATGCACCGATTGTATATCTCGCCATAAATAAGAGCTTTTCAGGCAAGCCCTAACCTCATCAGCTCGGGTTCCCCGTGGTATTACCGGTAAGGTTTGTCGGAAATCACCACAAAATAAAACCGTGATACCGCCCATTGGTCGATCATTTTGTCTTATATCCCTTAAAGTTCTGTCTACCGCTTCTACTCCTTTTCGATGGGCCATCGTACATTCATCCCATATGATTAAACTACACTCGCGTAATACCTTAGCTTTGTCGCTATTTCTTGAAATACTACAGGTTGGATTTTCCGTGCGATCTAAATCAATTGGTATTTTAAACATACTGTGAGCAGTTTTACCTCCTGGTAGCAATGTTGCAGCTATCCCTGATGAAGCTACGGCAAGAGCAATTTTACGCTGATTTCGAACATAAGCCAATATTAATTTAGTCAAAAAGGTTTTTCCAGTTCCTCCAGGTGCATCTAAAAACCATATTGTTCCCAAATTATTTTGAACACTATTGCACACGCGGTCATAAACTGAACGTTGTTCTGCAGTCATCATTGGGACACCGTTTTCTAATGTTGTCAGCAGTTCCGTTAAATTGTAACCAATCTCTGCGGAATATTCCCTATTAGTTACCTCTCCGACTGAGGTTGGTGTTGGCAAACCATATTCACAGAGTGATTTACCGCCTACTGCTGTTAAGTCATCCTGAAGAGCTAATAAGCACTGATTTATGGCAAGATCACGGAAATTATCATTAGTTGTGCCTTCATCATTGTTAGGTATATTTCTAAGAAAGTCTTCTGAAAATTTTTCTTTATATTTTTCCCATAATGTTACAGCATCTGACAAATTACAAAATGTGAGTAATGTTACAAATAAATGGCGTAACCGTCGTGGATTATCACTAACACAGGATTCTGCTAAAGCGTCATCCCAATGCTGATCATTTTCAAGCAAATGACGCGCTTGGCAAGCTGCTTGATAAGTGGGATAAACAACATCGTCTACTTTTCTCAAATCTATAAATGAGGTTGGTCCTCGCACGGTATGTAATAATAATCGCAAATAGAAACACTCAGCGTTGTTAGGATGAACGGTGTACACTCTACCAAGAACATGTTCTTTAAAATACCTGACTCGCCATCTACAGGCCTGCCACGGCGTCTTCGATTAAAGACACCCCGTTGCTTATCGTAGGTATAATACGATGGAACTTCCTCATACAAAAGAGATTTTGCAAAATCATCAGTTTGGCAAAGTCGAAAGAATGCTAATAAACTTGTTTGTCTAGGGTTCTCTAACCGTTCTGTGACATTTTCGGCGTTGAAATATATACGTTGGCCGCCTTCAAGATGAACATCCAGATGAGTCACAGGTGGATATCTTTCGTGAATGTTGAAACTTAAGATCCGCCACACAGCTTCTGAAGAACTTATATATCTGCCTGACTGAAATCTTGTAACTTCATCATGTTCATTTCTCAAAGCAAATGTAGCTTGGTCACTGCCCTTATTAATATACTTACAAATATATTTTATTGACTCTACACTATTACACATTTCAACATTTATGTGAGCTTGAAATGCTCTGGACAACACAGGAGAATACGGAACGACCCACCTATTATCTAAAGTAACTTGTTGTCCAGACACTCGCTTTTCAACAGTAAAACCATCATTATCTCTTGAACGGCGACGATATAATGGGTATCCATCATGTCCTGTTACAGTGCCATCCACTAAGGCTTTTGGATATCTTTTAGTGCAACGACCGTCTTGCATGCAAGGAGAATTCCCGTTAAACGAACCACATGGACCATGTATCATATGAGTTTTAACAATGTCGTATAACACGGGATCTGCAATCGGACTTGGAATTTCAGCACTGATTAAATACGCGTGAGTAAACCGTTACATCATTTAATAATGATTAAACTGTCTACATCATTAGGTCGAACCTTATCTTTTAACCAAAGCAGGATATGTGCGTGAGGTAAGCCGCGTTTTTGCCATTCAATACTATACATATAACACAATACTTCTCCAAAAATTTTATCTTTGGTAAGTAGATCTATCATTGATTTTAATTTTAAATGAAAAACTCTTGCTATGATATCATGGCGGTCATGCGGTGCTTGACCCTCAAGAAGCTCCCGAGTAATTTCATCCCACTTAGGATTGGTAGTTACAGTAATAAATAAGTCGGGACGTCCATATTTTCTTACGTAACAAAAAGCATCTTGAGTACGTTCGTGCATGTATCGTGGACCACCAGTAAAAGAAGAGGGCAAAATAACTAAACGACCCATATTCACCGTATCGTTATCTTGCTGCATGGCGTCGCGAAGGTGCACGTATTCTTCAACGCGCAGCTGCCTTTGATTAGATCGTATATAAACTAATCTTTCGGTTTCAATTTTTGCGTACATGTCTACAATAAACTGATTGAATAAGCCACGAAAACGTTGAAAGTATACAAACCTATTCCGTCTTACTTGCAAGTGGTAACAGTAAAATTGAAGGCATGAAATCTTTTTATTATAATTAGGTGCGCCTGTACGCGGATCAGTTTGGTATAAAGCAAAATTATAACCATCTTCCCCTCGACAGTATATCAAAGGATATTGCAAACTGTCGTAAGCCCTGTGGGTTTCATAAATACGTTGCAAACGATTATCTCTGGAACGGATAACGATATCACGCCTATCACATTCCTGGTCGACCAATACCACAGCAACTTCATTCGTGGATGGAGCATTATAACGCCCAGGGTGTTCCTGAGTTGGACGCCTATCGGCATTTATAACAATTTTATAATTGTTATCATCATCTCGAGGAAGAGCTTCTAATGCCGATTTAAAACTGCATACATACGAATTAACCTGATGCAACATGTTCTGAAGTTGTGATATGAGTTCAGTATTTAAATTCGGGAAATATTGATTTCTTATATTCGACTGTTCGTTGTAGTCGGATACAAAATATATTTGAAGAAACTTAGGTTGGTTTTCAGGCAAAAGGGATCCTATCAAATGGTAAACCTGACCTTGTATCTTAAAAGTAGGCATGAAATGACCTTCTGAGATTTGTTGAGCGCCAAAGGATGTCATTTGAAATGCACTATTATAAGTGCGAATATTATCTAAAAACTGTTTAGATTGTATATGTTCCCCTAAAAGTAGTGATTTCAAAGGTTCCGGTGGGTCTTCGAATGAAGGCAAATTTATTTTACCTGTAGAACAACAGAAACCAGCTGACTCCTTACTCCACTTTGAAGCATTACAAAAACGACATACCACGTTCATATCGCCTATTACAGAAGATGATCCATAATCAATTGTGAGGTTATAAGCAAACCCACTTTTATATTTGTCGGACCAAGCCACCGAATTTCTAGATTGATCTTCTATGTGTACATCTAAGTTATTAAGGCTATGTCGAAATCTGTCTGCAGTAAGACGGGCCTCTCGCTGTTCGTCCGTTTCAAGAGACCGAATATTTTCGATTCTTAATCTTTCATTAGACAAACTTACTGATCGTTCTTGTCTCAAAGAATTATAATATTCGCGTACCGACTCTAGTCGTTGTTCATGCTCATGTGCGTCTTCGAGAGATCGAATAACATTATGGTGCACCCTATCATTTGTCAAACGGTCTTCATATTGAGTTAAAGTTTCAGATTCTCGAGATAAAATATGACGTTCGCGGTCAGCTGTGAGACGCAATTCCCTCTCAGTGTAGGTTTCTGACTCGCGAGACAATATATGACGTTCGCGGTCAGCTGTGAGACGCAATTCCCTCTCAGTGTAGGTTTCTGACTCGCGAGACAATATATGACGTTCGCGGTCAGCTGTGAGACGCAATTCCCTCTCAGTGTAGGTTTCTGACTCGCGAGACAATATATGACGTTCGCGGTCAGCTGTGAGACGCAATTCCCTCTCAGTGTAGGTTTCTGACTCGCGAGACAATATATGACGTTCGCGGTCAGCTGTGAGACGCAATTCTCTGTCAGTGAAGGTTTCTGACTCGCGAGACAATATATGACGTTCGCGGTCAGCTGTGAGACGCAATTCCCTCTCAGTGTAGGTTTCTGACTCGCGAGACAATGTATGCCGTTCGCGGTCAGCAGTGAGACGCAATTCTCGTTGTGACGCAGTTTCAGCATCTCGGGATAACACATGTTGTTCTCGGTCAATGGTAAGCCTCAGCTCTCGTTGAGAAGAGCTTTGAGACGCCCGTGATGTAGCTCGTCTCGCTCTGTCAGCTGCTAATCGCATCTCTCTCTCTGGAGAGCTTTCATTGGCTCGAGAGGTTGAGGCACTAACTCTCATAGAGTTTAACCGATGTGCTCTTTCCTCTGCCGATTCTTGAGAACGCGCATTTCTCATCCTTTTAGCATCTCTCGAATTTCAAGATAAAGATGGTCGTTTTTTAGGTGGCATTGTGTATTTTTAATCGACGGTAACTGAAGCTACCTTACACTTACAATTATATATAGTTATTATGTAATAATTACGAAAATAAACTATTAATATAATAAAACACTACCAATTACGAAAATAAACTATTAATACAATTAAACACTACCAAAATAACTAATATAATAATAACGAAAATAAACTATTAATATAATTAAACACTACCAATTACGAAAATAAACTATTAATTTAATTAAACACTACCAATTACGAAAATAAACTATTAATTTAATTAAACACTACCAAATTACGAAAATAAACTATTAATATAATTAAACACTACCAATTACGAAAATAAACTATTAATACAATTAAACACTACCAAAATAACTAATAGGTGTACCTACTACTAATACTATTAATCTAATACCTATTATATAAACTAACAACAAAACAATTCTAAAAATAAACTATTCAAAGACTAAAAGTCGTGCTGATAAGCACGGTTTGCAAATAACAATTATTGATTGTCAATAAGGTCGAACAGTCTGAACGTCTATTCGCATCAACAGCCAAATATTGTATGACGCTCGAGCGCGGACCCCCCGCCTTTTTATACCTCCCGCCACGACGCGCGTCGAGCGCGGCAACCGATACACAAAAATAATCCTTATAGCATGACTCTGTATTCACGCGCGATTTCTTATTATTTCATGTATAACTTTGGTGTTTCTACACCGATTTACATGATTCTTTTTTTATTGAATAGGTAATAATGTTAACTTTTTTAATTGGGGATGAGTGATAGTGTTGTAAACGTTAGAGTAGACAAATACAATCAGAAATCTCCGAATTGCTAAGCTATCGGGAGTTTCACGTGTTATTGTGAGTCAACCATAAAAGTTAGACATATGCTGTCGAGGAATATTTTTTATATAATTTTAGGGAGAATATTTCCGTCATACATGATTTCTATGTAGCTTTAACCTATAAGCCTGCACACGTGACGGAAGCTTAAAAAATGGAGTAACTTACCCCGTTTTCCCAATATTTCCCTTCACTGCTCTGCTCCTATTGGTCGTAGCGTAATGAAAAGTATACTATAACCTGCCCAAGAGTATGAAGAATAATTGTGCCAAATTTCGTTAAAATCCGTCGAGTAGTTTTTGTTTCTATAACGAATATACAGACAGACAGACAGACAGACAGACAGACAGACAAAAATTTTACTGATTGCATTTTTGGCATCAGTAGCGATCCCTAACCACCCCTTGATAGTTATTTTTTAAATATATTTTATGTACAGAATTGACCTCTCTACAGATTTATTATAAGTATATAGAATAGATATAGATAGATTACCCCGTTTTCCCAATATTTCCCTTCACTGCTCTGCTCCTATTGGTCGTAGCGTAATGAAAAGTATACTATAACCTGCCCAAGAGTATGAAGAATAATTGTGCCAAATTTCGTTAAAATCCGTCGAGTAGTTTTTGTTTCTATAACGAATATACAGACAGACAGACAGACAGACAGACAGACAGACAGACAGACAAAAATTTTACTGATTGCATTTTTGGCATCAGTAGCGATCCCTAACCACCCCTTGATAGTTATTTTTTAAATATATTTTATGTACAGAATTGACCTCTCTACAGATTTATTATAAGTATATAGAATAGATATAGATAGATTACCCCGTTTTCCCAATATTTCCCTTCACTGCTCTGCTCCTATTGGTCGTAGCGTAATGAAAAGTATACTATAACCTGCCCAAGAGTATGAAGAATAATTGTGCCAAATTTCGTTAAAATCCGTCGAGTAGTTTTTGTTTCTATAACGAATATACAGACAGACAGACAGACAGACAGACAGACAGACAGACAGACAAAAATTTTACTGATTGCATTTTTGGCATCAGTAGCGATCCCTAACCACCCCTTGATAGTTATTTTTTAAATATATTTTATGTACAGAATTGACCTCTCTACAGATTTATTATAAGTATAGATAATATTATAAATGCGAAAGTGTGTGAGTGTTTTTGTGTGTATAGGTCTGAGGTATTTGTTTGCTAAAATATGATTCCGTGGACCTACCTCATGTCGGCTCATTGGAGTTGACATCAGTACCACCAATTCAAACTATATTTGAGTGGATTAAGAATATCTAAACATTTTTTGTAGCTAAAGTTTTAATTATTTCATAGTAAGACAAATAGGTAGTAATAATTTATTGAAATGTTTATAATTGTCTGACTGAGTTTCGGGTTTCGGGTTAATAGTAATAGAAAATTTTTGTACCTCTTGTTTATAGCTTTTCTTTGGATTCAAGCCCTAGCTTTTCGGTTTACCCTTTCTTTAAGTTTGCGTGTAATTCAATTAAGTACACTTATAGAGTACGTAAGCTAACATTAAGAATTACATTGTCTTTTCAGAATACCGGGACGCCGATCGTAGGTGCTAAGAGGGCTCAGTTTAACGTCTTCCTGAGACAAATTCCTGGAATCACGGAGACACAGAATCTGCGCACGACCCTTGTACCTTTCCTCTGGATAGAAGAAGTAAGTTTTGGCAACAGGATAGTTATCAGTTTTACAAAACACAAATCTTCTATCTCCTATAGGTATACCTATATATAGCATCTTAAACATACAAATAAATAGCTATTCGTTAGCCGATTTGGCTTATTTCAGTCTTATAACCTTCGTGGCACTCCAGGAAAGGTTTAAGGGACAGCGAGTTAGTAAATAAATATAGCCTTACAAAAATCGTTTTTGCGATCTTTTAATTATATATTTGGATAATCTTGGAAAGTAATCTTGGAAGTTTAATGTATTTTTTGACCTCACTAGTTTTAAGTGACCCCGATTGAAGACCGTAAATAAACCTCGTAAATAAGCTTGCTTCAACTCTATAGGTTTTGTTTTATCTAAGATATTTTATTCTGAAAGAAAACGGTAATTGTAATTTTTTTTCATTTAATTCAATTAATTCCACATCCCCGTTTAATAAATGTAGCCATTGTTGTTTAGTTTAACACATTCACGGGTCACGTAACCTCGTAACAATACCATGAAGGTATCCGTAACACGGCAAAATACACCTAATAAAGAGGTAGGTTCCTCCATTATAATTAATTTGTTACTGGAAATACTCGACAACAAACACTTGTTACGTTCTAATAACCACTTGTTGATATCTTTGAATAAATGAAAAGCAATTTATGAACTGAAACTGGTGTTATAGCTTAGCGGTTCGTTGGTCGATTTTTCCACACATGTGGTTGTATTAAAACTAGTTTTCATAAGTTTATGTACTTATCAATAATATTCGATAAATTAAAACTTAAATTAGCGTTACGATTTCCGTCTAACATTTAGATATGTAAGTAGGTACTAGGCGTCTCAAATAGCCAATTCTACCAACAGACAAACCATAGAGTGTGTTTATATCAGGCGAGCGGCCGTCTAATTGAACGCCTTATGGATAGTGTATAGCAATGCCCAGGCAAAGGAAACAAAGCCATTACAATTTTATTTGAGACGGCGCTGTGAACTATTTTTAGATTATAGTTTCCTTATAGTTTTCTTTCTTAAGTTAGGTTCAGTTTAATAGTTTCCGATATAAATTTTGTAGCTTGACGATTTTATTAATTCACAGTTTAGATTTTTTTGCCGAATACACATGTAACCGAAAATGTAATTTTTTACAGGCCCTGTATCTTCCCGAAGAGTTTGTTGACGAGCTAACAGGTAGACTACTAAATAATCTCAGGCTGGTGGACATATTGTTACCAGTTTTAATAGCAGTGTGTTCCGTCGTGTTCGTCGCGGGAATAGGACTTACCATCAGAGCCAAGCGCAGGAAAGAAAACCCACCGTTGCTGTCCAACGGAGACTCGACTTTAGAAAATTAAATAAATGTAATCACAAAAATGTGTGTGCAGTTTTACTTACTGAAACTATCTAACTATAATAGCTACACAGATCGAAACACCCTGGATAGGTATAGCAGAATGTACTATGAGTTTTCGTTCATTAAGTAAAGTTTAAAAACCCAGCGACAACTAATTGAATTCTTTATCATTGGAGAGTTAAGTGCCTTCGTTAGCAAGACCCGACGAACTTACATTTTTAAACAGTGCCACTCTTACCTGAAATAAGTCCCACTTTAGTGTCTCTAATTTTAAGCTTTGGGATTAAGATTTAAGCCTTATTTAAGTTTTGATTATAATTTATGGTGCATATGAAGAGTATGAAATCGTCAAAAGACTTGTACGATCAGAGTCAGAGGTTGGTTGAAACACTCAGGTTCTCAATCAAATTAATTGATTATATTATTTGTTCTGAGACCAGAGTATGTTTTTTGCATGGATAGGCGACGTGTTGCAGGTTCGATCCCCGCGGGGATAAGCATTTGAGTGCTCCGCGAATGCTTGTTCTGAGTGTCTTGTGCATGTGATTTGTATGTTTGTAAACCCCCTCCCCGCACCACAAATACGGAATTCTGCGTGAGTCGTATTTTAAAAAGAAATATAACTTTCTTTTAGTTCAAACAATTAAAAATATTTACAAATCTATTTAAATTTACCGACTCATGTTGGGAACTGTACTACTTACACGCTTATAAGTCATCAGTTTTAAGGCTTCATAAGAACTGAAAATAAGTCTCAATAAAAGTATTTAATACAGTCGATAATAAATTAATTTAATTTGACTGTCAATCAGTTACGTTTCCACGACTATAATTTTGTTAGTATTGAGGACCTATGTATGTCCCTGTTCATAGGTTTTGTAAACATGACATAAGGTTGATTCAACTTTAAAGTTTTGGCTTCGTAGTCTTCCTATACTTCAAAAACACTAAGGTCAATGCTAACTCATATCTCAGCGCCCAGTTGCGGTATCGCGGTAGCCTTGCGGTTCTAGGTACAGTTTTGAGCTGTAGGCAGGAGTAGCTTTGCGTACGTTAGTGATGGGTTCACCACCCGATTAGGAACAGAGCCATGCCGAACGGCGCGTTCGTGGTCCACACGCGACTCAATGAAATGTCAGCAAGTTCTGTGGAACACATTAGAGGTGATGCCTGCGGAGTTACTTGAGAAGTTTGCCGCAGTGAGCTACCGTGGTGATAAATACTCGTGGCAGGAGACCTATGCGTAGCAGTAGGACGTCTAAAGGCTGGTATTATGTTATGATTGCCTCACTTACTCACTTATACTGAGGATTGGAAACCTGTCTTCCTGTTTAGTTCTTGACAGCAGCTGCGGCATCCTCATGGACGATCGGCTCACACGAAGCTCTGCTTTCACGCACGCAGGAACAGTGTGCAGACTTTACCAGTCATGAAATTCAAGGAGCACGAAAAACGCCAACTGGTTTAAACTTCAGCTAGAAGTTTTGTCGTTATTGCTAAGCTCAAATCAGCCAGATAATAAATAGTTCAGATGCATTTGTAATCATCTCAAAAGATTATAAATTCAACAGTTCCATGCAGGGATCGAACCTGCAGCCCTTAGCTTGCCACCAATTGTAGATTTTTACCGTAGACAGTGTATTTATTTTGTCTTGTCGTCATTTGCGATGACGAGCCAATATTCGTTGAAATTTGACGAATCTCCTTTACCTAAGACATATGTACAACGTTTTTCTTGCAAAGCGTATGCATATGATGGA
>NW_020799643.1:0-27932 GCF_003590095.1 Trichoplusia ni
ATAAGTGCGTGATAGGGTTTGATTAGATCACACGACTTGTCGGCAGTGTAGAACATGTCGCATATTTGAATACTAAACGTTAGCTATCTATTTCCTCACTAAGCACATAGTAGTACACAAGGCAATTCGTTAAGACGTTGCTAAACGTCTCGTCTGTCTGTTTGTCGTGCTAAATAGCGACAAAATATTAAGATGGGAAGTAAAAAAGTTTATTTATTCTGAGGAATGATATTTCAATGAAAATCATTGGAAATTGATCCTTGTTCTTTTTAATTAGTGACTCAGGTTTTTGTACCTATATTTCTACCCCTGCAATTAATTAATTTATGTGTTATTAGGAAATTGTATTATTTTCTATCAATATAATTATCTAACATTTATCAGATATTTTATGTTCTTGTCATTTTATTCAATTGTGAGATACTGGAATGTCTCTAGACACACCGAATAGCGTAGTAGGCTCGTAAAATTAAATCTGTAATTCGATCTTGTAATTTAAGTTGTAATCAAAGTGATTTGA
This sequence comes from Trichoplusia ni, assembly GCF_003590095.1. NCBI lineage: Eukaryota > Metazoa > Arthropoda > Insecta > Lepidoptera > Noctuidae > Trichoplusia > Trichoplusia ni. The sequence goes on from NW_020799643.1 coordinate 521, forward strand.
TATCAAGAAAGGTATTAGATTGTTTTCGTCTCAAATATCAAATGAAATCTACTCCGAAGTATCTAGTTTATTATGGGCTAGATAGGACTAACAACGTTAGCAGAAAATTGTTTGAGGATAAAGTTACGGATAATTGTGCTACTATCTTTAATTGAGATTTGATTTAGCAATTACAAGAAATAGTTTCATCTAAGAATTGTTTCGGCAGCAATAATATCTACTTTTTGTTAGATAAGTGTAATGTGTTGAATTAAAAGTTGCGTGTAGTTGTTATCATTACTTTTAATCCATTTGATGAGAAAATGGATGCCTTAGCATTGTTTAATATACCCTTTTCTACATATTTGATTAACATTATAACAACAAACATAATCAGTCAAAACATTATTGCAATAGTCAGTTATCAGGCTTGCCGAGTCTACCAAAATCAAAATCAAATTTATTTCAAGTAGGCCGTTTCCAGGCACTTTCAAACGTTAAGGTGATGGCTCTAGTTGCGCGGTTCCAAAGTGTCACTCTTATGGAGAAGAACCGGCAAGAAACTCCATAAGTTACACTTTAAAAAAAATGTATACAGTACAATTTTTACAATATTATGTTTATGCAAGAACAGCGTAAAAAGTAAAAGAATAAAAATAAATCGAACAATGGAAAAAAACAAGTAAATTCTACTGGGGTTTACACTGTTGATGCATTTACAAGGCATATTTTGACCAATAAATAAGAAGAATCCAATGTACAAGCAACAAAAAAGAGAAATGATATTTTACATACATCAAATAATAAGTGGTCCTAATGAATACCTTAACAGGAATGTCAAGGCATGTCACAACTTTCAGGAGGCGTGGAAAAATAAGTTGTCTTACAAGAGACAACAGAAGATTTTCTAAAAAAAAATCCAAGGCTACCCAGCTCCCCTATTTGCTCTCCCTATCTACAAATAAGTCTCTAATCGTACACGTCTTCAATTACACATTCCGGATGCGATTCAAATGGTTAGAATTCGTCGGCCAGAACGAATAATGGACAGTTAGTGTTTACCCAAAATGGCTGAAACGTCGGTTTTAGAATGAAAGCTACGACTAAAATGGTCCGTTGTAATTAGTGTTATGTGAGAGGGTTTTTGTCTGACGGTCTCATGTTTCTAGCTAAGTTTGTTAAAATGTTGTGTTAAGCTTCTGAAAATGTTTCGTTCTATTGTATTTTTGTTGACAGCATTTTATTTTGGAGTGTCGCCTCGGTTAATGCTTTTCTTAGCCAGATTTGTTTATAGTTTTTAAATGTAGAATATGGTTTGACTGGTTAACTAAAGGGTATTGTGTTTCCCAGGTAAACGGAGTTGAGGGGGTCAGATTGGCAGTCACTTCTTATAAAACATTCGTAGTAAGCTGAGTCCGGTTACCCTGGAAGCCGACCCCAACATAGTTGGGAATAGGCTAGGCCGATGATGATGGTTTGACTGGTTACCCAATGGGTCGGCGCCTATATTACAGGGTTGCATTGCACTAATCTAGTTTTCTAGCAAATCTAACTTTCCATTCCTTACACTGAATCGTTATTTGCATTAATACATAAAAAAACCTAGATTTATTTTATATTAAAGTGAAATCGAAATTACATAGAATTACTCGAAGTTATCAAAACAAATGCCTGATAAAATCCATTGTTATATATTTACGTTCTCTCACACCACGGCGTTAGTCACAGTACCTACTGTTTTATGAAACTAGCTGATAAAACATTCAGTACCTACTGGCTAATAATGTAATAATTGAATTTAAACTAAATCCTGTTACAATATTTTAATATGATTCATCTATCTTCTTAAACAATGAGTTTCAGCGGAACCTAGTCGTTTTTTAAATATCGCATCTTAGCGTTTGAAAGACTTTCTTTAATAAAGCAAGAATATACTTACACTAAAAACAGAGTTCATCATCATCATCTTCATCAGCCCATATTTGTCCACTGCTGAACATAGGCATTGCAAAACAGCGTACAAAGTTTGATCAGCGAGATGGAAGAAGGAAACTCAACGCCGAGTCGGAATTATTAAGAATATAAATTTGTGTATAAAAATTAAGCATCATAAAACTAAATAATTTGTTTATTACTTAATCACTTAGGGTTCATTTTAATGGGATTTTCTCCCAAGTATACAGACGATCCTTTTTAACTCCAGCTTGTTTACTCTGCCTATGAGGAATGCTCTGCAGATGTGGCTCAAACTTAGAGAGCTACTCGTCAATCAGTGTAATGTGTTAACGCTTGTGCCGAAGAATTTAAAACGTTAGATTAGGGTAGAGCCCGACGAGATATATTTTAAGCGGAGAGTAAACTTTCGGAAGGATTTGATTTTGGTAATAGTTACAATGTTAATGAACTCTAAGGATGGGATGATCAGATTTATTAATAAATAGCAATAAGTATTATGTACGTCTTCATAAGACAGTTAATTTTGGCGATAATGTATATCGAATGTATCATGGTCTGTCTAAAAGTAAAATTTGAGATACAGAATGAACGACCAAATAATAATCGCTTAATTGGTTTGCGTTTGCCACGTCTTACCTATCTTAGCTAGCACCTAGTCACTGATCATTACTGACAAATGGTAATCAATAAATGCTGTCCCATTAACAATATACAGCGACTGTATCACAGTCCTTCAATGAATGACTCATTATCCAGCTTACTCAATGTACCACCGGCCGTTGAGTAACGACACCACTATCGACCCAAATAGATGTTGTCATGTAACGACAGCAAATAACAATAGATGTTTAACTAATTTCTCTCTTTGTTTATTTGTTGTTCGTCACATTGTTAAAGAACAACAGCGTAGTTACAATAATATTGCTGGTCAGTTGCTACTTGATTGCTTATTTGGAACATTGAATAAAGGTTGTGTTGAAAGTGTATCCGTAAATTCGAAGATATGACGTTGCTCTTGCAGTATAGTTCATGCAGTCAATGGACACGTAAGTCATTATACTGATATTGCAAAGGACTTCTAAAACTGTTATATATTCATAATCCTTGAACATCCTTCTGATATGCCTTCGACCCGTATCATAAATGATCAAACTGCATATAATAGAGTAGAATATTATTTTTGCGCGACACAGGATTTAACAAAGATAAATAGTTACATAGTATAGAAGGGATTCATAGTTATATACACTGACTGTCAGATCCATCTTTGTCATGGACTGATTATGTTACTCTGAAGTAGCTCTGGCACTTTCTTCGGATCAGAATTTAGCCCAAATTAAAATCAGTAAAATCGGTTCAATAAGGGTTACAACTAGTAGTACAAGAGTTCAAATTAAAGTTGTCATTGGAAAATATGATATGATATGATATGGATAAAGTAAACAATAAAACTGAATGTTTTACTTGATCATTGCAAAGTAGGATTCCTGATTCAACATTTATTGCTGATCTAATAGTTATATTAACAACATCTATTGGCCTTTAAATATTTATAGCAGCATCATGTTGAACTCCGATATTGCATATATGCCCAGCTCATCATCGGTTTATTCCGATAACTCGTATGTCTTTCACCAGCATTCAGAATATCCACTCCCGAAAACAATTGTGAGATGATGCATATCAGTCGTTATCAACCTCCATTCAACTTAGGATTCTAATCTAAAGCACATTCTAGCTGCATTTTTCTAGGTTATAGCACAATGGACTTACAAGCCATAACAAATTCCTTGATACTTTCCCAAGTCTTTTCCCTAGTTGATCTAACCTGACGATACATTTCTAAGAAACGTCAATAAATACTGGATTCTAGGAATTCAAGGAAGGCGCAAAATAGAATGTTACGAGTTAATACTCTCAGGGAAGATGTCTAAAGGAAAAAGCCAATTAAATACTGGTTAGTAATTAGAGGCCCATCCGTATTCTGGCTTCCTTTGGCTTGACTATTAATAGAAGATGATATCATAGGATTGATACTGCTGTATTTTTATTACACTTCTGATTTAATGTTACAAAATGGAATGTCGATATAAAAGACGAAAACAAACAACAACCAAATCCTAATCCTGTCGGAATTGTAAAGTTAAGTATTTCAAATAATTTCCCATTTTACGATGCCTCGTATAAAATCATTACTTACTTTTTATTGTTCAAGTATTTGCTTCAATTGCTTGTCAAGTATGGATGAAAGCAATTGTTTATGAATTGAGTCAGCTATTGAATGATTTGAGAGTTAAATATTCTAAACAATCTCATACAATCAGTGCTCTGGCGATTGTTTTGTGTGTACTAGATTGGGTAGACAGTGGTTAGGTTAGCGTGAACGGATAGGTGACTAAGAACTTAGATATTTGCGACACGGGTGGCTGGCTACCTCGGAGAATAAATTTCCATTGGTTATGGTTGTGCTTAAGTACTTCTAGGCCAATTTTTCAAAATCTACATTACCACGTAGGAAATTGAGAACAATTTGATGTAAAGAATAATAGTTTTGTCAAAAACTCCCACTTACCTAAAGTAGCTTAATTCCATGAAATTTGTTTAAAAGCAAATTGTAGGTCTGACCTTGTAAAGACAACTTAGATGATATTAATTATAAAAATCGTTTTTTTTAATGTTTCCTAACTTTAAAGCTCCTCTATTAAGACAAAGTACATATTTATCAAACGTAAGTAATGTGCGTAAGACAAGCTAAAAATAGGATTGTCCATTTACATCCACAGCACCATCTTCCCTTTTTTACGATGTAATACGTATCAGTTTCTAATCAGCCTTACTAGGATCAAGCGCCGTTTTATAACCTCCCTTGAGAATTCTCACTCCTACTAACTCCGAGTAACATATAACGGTCTACTGAATTTTGGACACTTCACTTCTATCTTTGACCCTACCCACAAAAGCTCCTTTAGTATATTCTACAACAATGACATTGATATTATGTACGAAAATAACAATCCATTGTTTGAACTAACAAGGTTTTTGTAATTTTCAGAGTGGAAAATGTCGAACATTTGTCAACGGTACATCAGACGACATTGCGAGGAAAAGAACGGGGGATCCTACATGAAGGTAAGATATCTGGAGAAGTTAGTAGGAGTAGTTTTCGCTGACAATGTGTATGGTAAAGTAGACCTTAATACGACCGTAATAGGTATTATAGCAAATAAATTCTGTTAAAGGGAAAAGTAAGAAATTGCTCAAGTAACGTCTAGAAGTGGTATGACTAAACCCTGTCAAATTATTTAAGATCGTTAGCAACAGATTATCGTGTGATGACTATGTGTCGTCATTGCTCGTAAAAATATATGACTATTACACGTCTATGAAGCCTAATGGCTAATGAAGGAGTGAAGAATTCTAGACTAGGTAACAGATAGCCGTACATTCATACTTACAATTTGACACGGCATTTTCATTTGCTTTGCCTCTAAAGAGTGCAAAATAATATCGTAATTGCGTATTAGTATTAAATTATGGTTGGTCGAGACTAAACGCATGCATATAATCATAGATAAACTAATTTGAACTCCGAATTCCCCTAAAAATGGTTTGCCCTTTTAAATTTTAAGTGGTCTTCATAATGACTCATCTCAATCAACTGTCATGGTTACTACAAATAATAATTTATTTCGGAACCGAATTGCTATTAAATTGTAATGTTTATGAGAATGGGAATTGTCATGAGACTCCACGGCAACTTAACCTGTCAACAATTTCTCAAATGCACCTAATTTCTGGGAACTTCGCAATTGAAATGTACACACTGCATGATATGTTTGAATATTATTAAGTCAGGTTTCCCATCAAGACAAGCTGGGATTTCTTGTTGTTGACAGATAAAATTAGACGTGCAATCATGACCCTAGGTTCGAGTAGTTACCTAGTATCCTAGTTTTCCGTATGTAGTATTTGCATGATGATACCCCAAAAAAAATCGTATAAATTAAATACTTCAAAAAAGGTTTTCCCATAGTATAAACATACTTAACCATTTTATTTCTTATGCATTGAGGAATTCGGAAATTTAATTAAATTGAGCGTTCTATTAAATACGATTACCTATGCATATTGTTCAAAAACTGTTACATACCATTACAGTAATTGAAAAAAAGCCCCAAGAAATATCAACCTACAAATGATAACATACACGATGTGGGTTATCAGTATATTTGCAAAACATATGGAATCTTGTTTCAAGTAAGTGGTCTACACGTAACCGATCCTTCCAATATTTCGATAGCCGTTGCGTGCTCCTAGGCCATAACGCGAGTCCACTCCAGTTCCAGATGATTAAGTACCGGCTGCTGCAGGTACCGTTTTTATTTTATCCTCAGACGTTGATAAATAGATCCAAGTAATAGTTTATGGTACTCGAAATGAGTTTTATGATTTGTTGGTAGAAAATAATTCTTCAAAAGATTATTTTTCGTTTATGTCGCAAAGTTGTCTAGAGGTACTTTTAGACGAAACTGAAATTACGATAGAGCCTTGAATAAACATAAGAAACATCATAATTAATCATATTAAAAAATGATGTAAAATCTCCTCATAAAATCGTTGTAGACGAAGTAAAAACTAAACGCCATGTTACATATTTGGGATTGGCAATTTCGAAATAAAAATTAATGAAATGTACATGGACTGAACTTCACTGGACATACAAAAACAATTAAAAAGAAATCACGGGAAAAATCCAAACCCAGCCCAGTATTATCCAAACATCAAACTTTTGACGTGACTCTCTCGCTTTTGACGTGAAAGCTCATTTTCGTGCATACAACGCTATTGAAATTGTCGACATGCGATGACCACAGAAGCAGAATCAATTTTCAGGTTGGCATTTAATTTCTGCCCTCAGGCTTTACGATGCCATTCAGATGCGTTTGACGTTTTCATTTCCTGATTTAGCCTTTACAGTGACCGCAACACTGATGGGCCAGACATCCTTGTTTTCTATTACAACCTGTTTGTGAAGTCTGGAACAATTGATTTTCTCTTTTTGGGCGCTGCCGTTGCTTTTGTAATTTAGCAAGATGTTTAAATGCGTAGAAAAGGTTTTTTATTTTGAATTAAAGTCTTAAGTATAAGCTTATGATGAAATTGAAGGACACTTAAAATACGTAATATAGTAAACTGAATACACAAATGCGCCTTCAACTTTATGCTTAGCAACGATTCTTATTTCGGCGAGTTTATCGTGCGGTCGCGAGTTGTGTCTGAAAAACGTAATTTATAAGAAATTTGCTTTTATTCTATGACAATCGTTTGCTTTACTAAGTTGAAAGAAAGCACATGATTTAATTTTGGTTTTCTTAACATTTGCAATGCGTTGAATATCTCAACACGATAATTGCATGTAAAATGTCAGTGTTATAAAAATGGATACCGAAATACACGTTACACGCAAAAACTTTCCATAATATTCATAAATTTCTATAAGCACAGAGGAATTGTAAATGTTTTACTGCATACATTTAAAACTTGTGTAACTATTCCCCGAGTTTATGCAAATGTTAACTACATACGTGGCGTACCTAATTCTAGCTTTGAGGGATCTGCTTTTGCAGCTGTAATTTTGAGGCAAACCAATTTATGGCTGTTATTCTGTACCGCTTTGCCTTGATTGTAGAACTGTCTAAAACTTAGTCCACGAAAATTGAGGCTTCCGAATGCCTAGAAGTGCTTTACTTTGTATTCCCAAATTCAGTATTTTTTGACAACTTAAAAGTCCATTTTCCGAAGTCCGATACATATAAAAATCTAACTAGTCGCAAAAGTGTACTTGCAAGCTGTAGTAAATAGTGTATCCAGCCTAGGAATCATTTCATTTCAACAGTAAACGTGGATGGGAACAAACAAAAGCTACCTACCCGATTAAAGTTGTCGGGATGGTGTTCAATTTCCGATATCGGCACAAAGCGGCGCCGCTCGGCCTGCACTTCCTTTGCGGGACGCGTTATCATAGCATGCGATGCATTGCTTACACTACCTACTGTATTTAGTATGACAGCCGTTTGCTGTATGGTAATAACACGATTCAATTGTCACGTATTTGTTGTTGCTTGCTGTGGACAGGTAATTTATGGGAAAACCATTTGTTATGTATGGAAAAAGAAAATCGAAAGATTCCGTTGAATTTAAAAGAATTAAGCCATGTTAGGGTAACTAAGAAGATCTATCAATCAATTAAGAGTCTGCTTGTCGCGGGCAACTGTTGCCCTAACTAGCAACAATTGAGCTTGTACCAGAATTAGTATATGTTGATTATATTACTAGAATTCTGCTCTACTCAATACCCAGATTTCTGACAGATCGACAAAAATCAGTCAACCAATACATTAACATTGTATCGACAAATAATAAAAGAGAACACTGTTTAATTACAAGTTTCGACTCACAGTCAAAGGAAGCAAAACAAAAGGTTCAAGAACAATCGTCGCTATGGGGAAAAATAACAAATGCCGGAACAAATCAGACGTGAATGTACCTTTGATAATAAGAAAAAAATGTTTTTCGTACTGAGGACAGCTACCACTTCTGGCTCAATCTCAAAAAGTAAGGCTGTAGCAGATGTGGAAGCGAGACAAAAAAAATCACGGCATAGAGCGCCAACTCTCTTCCACAAATGTGGCGGTGATAGTAGGCCCCTGAAAATCCCCAACGTCGGGATCAATGCAAAACTTTCTTCATTTGCCCGGTTAACAAACAATACAACGTGAAATAGATGCGACGAAAGTATGCAATTTATGTTTGACTGAAGCGTAGGAAATATGAAAAACTAACTTTTTTAGCGCTGTTCGAGAAACAAGGGATGTTTTGTATTGTATTTGTGTAGCTGTTGGAATTTTCCTGGAGAATTTTTGAATTAGTTTGTGGATAAAGAGAATTAAGTTAAATGAATTATGTTATTATGTAAAGATATTTAATCGTATAAGACTGTAAGTTTTGTTGTAAATTTAACCCCACTTCCGAATCATAATACAATTGTGTCGTTTCTAAATTAAGAGATCAGATAAATGGGACACTGCTCTCTCTCACTAAGTATTTAAAATTAATGAAAAACTCATCATTCCCCTGCTCTGATCTCATTTTCTTTTATGGTCGTCTGAGCGTGTCTTCTTCTTTCAAACCTTTAAAATAATTAAAAATTAAAAAAAAAAACAAATTACATCATTCTGATGTCGTTCCAAAACTCAAATATTTTCGTCACTCGAAAATATTTTCGTGCAACCTATCACGGTATAATTAGATTTCATGTCTATCACATAAACACAAACTTTTCTTTTACTTATTTTTGTTTTGCGTTAACAACCGTAATTGACTTTTGACAACTTTATAATGATGTTTCCAATTTTGATAGCTTGAGGGTATTTGCTTTCATTTTCAAAGTTAATAATTGTCTTAACTTTAATTTGTGCATTAAATATTTAAAACAACATTTCAGTTACTTTGAGGAAGTTAATAAAATTCGCCTTGCCTGGTTGTCTACCGCTTGGTGCTGCTGCCCGCGAAAGAAAATTGTTTGTCTATTATCAGGGTGTCGTCTAGTTCCATACAAAATAATATCAACCAAATTCACCCAGCAGTTCGAAAGTGAAAGTGTGACAAACATACAATCACGAAAATACGTGTTTATAGTACCAGTCGTAGGTCAGTAAGGATAATATTTTTCATACCTCTTAGTCTTTAAGCAGACGAGAAAACAGAAAATAATTCAACATCTAATGTACCTTTAGTATTGAAGTCTGTGATATAATTACTCTCATGAATTACAGGTTGGTAATAATTCATTAATCACACGTAATGAATACAAGTGACCGGTAATGTCAGGTCCTAAGGGATATTTATTTATTATTTATTACGAGTAAAACAGATTGAACGTGATACTATTTTGTTACTGAATGAGATTAAGAGTTGTTTTTGGGGTGCCGTATTCAAAAGATAAAAACGGACTGAAGTTACTGAGGCATCGCTATCTTTTCGTTTGTCCTTCTGTCCGATCGTCAGTCACTAGGTTGTATCTCATGAACCGTGATTGCTAGAAAGTTGTAATTTTCATAGATGATGTATTTCTGTATCCGCTACAAAAAAAAATAAAGACCGAGGTTAAGCAACGTAAAGCGTTTTTGCGGTCATCAATTTGATAGGTAACCAATTTTGTTTGCATTTCTTTTTATTTATCGTATTTGTACGAAGCCCTTAGTGTTGCGCGTTTAAGAGTTACTGGACCGGTTTTTTTATGTAATTTATTGATTGCATTGAATTGCTGGTTGAGTACCAATTTGTTGCTACCGATGTTAATGTTTATCTTAAAAACTCGGTCTGTTGCGTAGATATGGTTCTTTTAACGTTCTAATAATGTCCAACTTGAACCATCTACTCGTGGAACATGTACAAAAGCTTTGTCTACTATCGACAAAACCTCATAGTTCAAGGAAATCAGAAACCAACTCTATTATGATATCGTTATCTCCTGTTATTGAATAACGGAGACTTAGTCTAGACAGAAAGCTGACCCGGGCCTTGTTAGAAAGGAAAACGCAATAAAAAATGGCTATAGTTTGAAATGACTGTAAATATTGTTGTGAAATGTTTATTAGTTTCTTCTTAGAGGTATTTTTATCAGTTATAGTAATTTATTTATGACTAGCTGTTGCCCGCGACTTCGTCCCCGTGGGTAGAAGATATAAGTTATGATTTATAAATGCCCTGTTTATTTCACATTTTCCATTGTATCTTCGTTCCTATTAGTCGCAGCGTGAAGGTTTATAGCCTAAAGCCTTCCCCGATGAATGGATAATTGAATGGAAAACACCAATAGAATTTTTCAATTTGGACCAGTAGTTCCTGAGATTAGCGCGTTCAAACAAACAAACTCTTCAGCTTTATATATTAGTATATATAGAGTATAGACGTATAGATTTGGTCCCATCTGTCAAAGCGTGCTAAGAGTGTTATCGCAGGCGCTGTTAAAGAAAAAGTTGCGTTTAAGATTCATTATATATTTAATTTAAATAATGTTCTTTTTTAACAATAATGAGGTTGATATTCTTTTCATAAAAATATTCTCTATTATGCCTACCTCATTCTTGTCTATAAACATAGACAGCGACAATCAGAAACTTTCGTAAACTGTTAATTTTTCTACCACGCTCTATTGTCCTAAGATAAATAAAGCAACTCGTTAAGAAATTACAAGTGTGTCGTATAAAAAAGTGTCGTTTAACAGTGGCAGTAAGGATGTGCCATTATTCATAAACCCGACAGCGGGGTGTTGAGCCGACACCCCGGGGACGAGTTTTAATGTCCAAATTTGCATTTTGTAGTATACACAAAGATGTCAGATGTAGCAGATCAATATTTTGAAACATTTTTTAGATAAATAGAGAAAAAAACGCTAAAAATAGACGAGAAGTGAGAGCTTACATTGTATACATTTTTAGTCGGTAAAATAATAGAATATATTGTATTATTATTTTAGGAACGTAAATTATGCAACTTGAGATCTTGCAAATCTTTACGTATGCTTACCATATGTGTGAAAAAGACATCTAACCTTAAAGGAAATCTAATTAATAATCGAGGCAACAAACATTATGTTAAGGAAAGTTTTTTAAAGAAAACTGCTATATTAAAAGAACTTCACGGAAAAACGAACAATTTAATAAAGCTAAAATAATTTCCCATATACTACAACATGAAATATCATCAGCGTCATAACATTAAACGTTGGAAAGAAATAAAGAAGTAATAATAAGCGCAGCGTTCCCCTCCAAGCGGGACACTTCCAAACAATTAGACCGGCCTCGTTAGCTTTACGAGATGTTTAGCGCGACCGTCCTACTTCGCTGCATTTTATTAGTGCACAATACCTAATAGACTTTGTGTTTCGCTGATGAAATATACACGATTTGTTCAGTGTGTTATGGTATAGGTAGGTAGCAGTTTTGATGAAAATATATCTGTTTGTTAATCGGTATAGGTTTTACTAGCTGTTGCCCGCGACTTCGTCACCGTGGCTAAAAGATAAAAGTTATGATTTATACCTGCCCTGTTTTTTCACATTTTCCATTGTATCTTCGCTCCTATTAGTCGCAGCGTGATGTTATATAGCCTATAGCCTTCCTCGATAAATGGTCTATTCAACACAAAAAGAATTTTTCAAATCGAACCAGTGGTTCCCGAGATTAGCGCGTTCAAACAAACAAACAAACAAACAAACTTTTCAGCTTTATATATTAGTATAGATTAGTATTAGTATAGATTCAGAAACTTACACGAAATTTTATAGTTGAGAGTGCCTTACTTATCGTAGTGATATTCTGTGTTGTTTTTTGCAGATTTTGATTGGAAAATAGATGCCTAATTTCGTTTCTTTTGAAACCATTTCTCCGACTAAAGGGGATTTAATCGGAGAAATATAAGTCATTCGCAATAATGTAAAATGGTTCTTAGCAAATGTTGAGGGATTAGTTGACCTTGACTTCTTTCAAATCGATGGACGCAACTTTAATTTATAAGATTTTGTCGTTAGGCTTTAAGTAAATTGGTTGTGGTATCAATATGACAAGTCAAGTGATTAATTTACTTTTTAATGTAAAGCTAGGTAAGGCACGTTGTAGAGAGAAAATTGCTGAAATTTATGCCTAAATTTATTTCAGCTGTTTTTGCCTAAAATCATTAAAACGCACGAATAAATGAGATCGCATCAAACGAAGTCAATCAGATATCTAGTTACTAATTTCAGTAAAAAAAATATCATAAATGTAATAACGAATCAATATTACATTACGTCCTAACGACCCTTGTAATGCACAGCTTGACCCGGTTACCAAAAAATCTCTTTACCAAACATTGATACTGCAATTTCAACCTTATCATTTTGTAATAGGTGTGATTTGAGTTGGATTGTATTGTTGTAAATGTTTGTGTTTCTTTTATTGCTTAGCAACGACCTGTGTGCCTATAGAACCGGTAGGACGATGACCCCTTGTGGTACTCTATAGACAGGGAAATTATTGAGGCGAGTTTTCCCGCATTGCTTTAAAATTTTGCATTTCTTTTTTGTTTTTAATTTATTTAATGAGTTCAGGCCTTATAATATTGTAAAGTAATAAAGCAGTCCGCTTATTAAAGTTTATCTTTGAAACTATAATTTCAGTTTTACTGAAAGTAATAATGGTGTAAAATCTGTTATGGCCTTAAATATCTATGTTATAATATGCATACCGTGCTTATTTATGACTTAAAAGTCTTAAATACAGCTCTGTCAAAAAACTTTTCTGACCACAAATAATAGTTTTACAAATAATTTCCAATCTTTTATTTTTGGCTCAAAAAAGAATTTATCCACTGAAACATCTGAAAAACATCCCTCAACTCCAACCACGACCGTAAAGTTTCAGTTACCTTCGTAATAATAATTAGCATATATTAATTATCAATATTCATGTGCAAATGTTCATTATACGATTCACGCCTGTTTCCCCCGCGGCCGGCGTACAGGCGAGATAATTACGACAATTATCACGCATTATGCTGCTGATTTGATTAATACAGGGATATTGTAAAGAACTATTTTGTGCAGACTGTGGTTTTGGAGTTTTGTTCCCGAAGGGTAAAAAAAAGGGAAAAAAGCTACGCTGTCTGTCCGTCCGAACCGTTTAGCTTGAAACGTTAGGTATACCAACACTGCTGAAACTTTACAAACCACAAAAAATTACCGATGTAAAACAAGGTTCAGCAATGCTGGTCATTTGATATGTTTTTCTTTATCTCATTTTAACAGAACCCTCAGCGTCACAAGTCGGATTCGATCTTTGCCAGTTTTATTTATTTGTAAGGAAAACTCTGTAAACTGTTAAACAAATAAGACCTATATTTCAATGTAAAGGTCTTTTAAACTGTGTATGGGTATTGTAATCACTGAAAAACTCGGTCTCTATAAAAACATGTTTTATGAACACAATGTCAATACACCTTAGAACCGTTCTACACAAATTCTCGTCTTTACGTTTGCCAATTTCATGCTCTGAAGATCAGTGCCTGAACTAAAAGCAGCATGCTTTATGTCAAGGGGCCGACTACCGTACCTGAAAGTAATATTATCCAAGTTGTGAAAGCGGGACGCCGCTCTACGCTATGTAATGCTCTGTCACGTTTCCACAACTGTTATGTGTAAAGTCCTGTCTTTAAGGGTGCGGTGAACGAAAACTTTTCCATACAAACGTAATACCAAAATCATTGTCGCTACGAACATATCACCGATTTAAAGTTATGTTATTCGGATACAGACGGTATTTATCTAGGTTCCTATTAAACTTTTAGTTTAAAACATTCACTATTTACGAAATGCGAGCGAATTGCATTTCGTATATTTTAACACCGCTAACAGCATGTTTTCAGCTTCATATTTCTGTACTTAAAACATTAATATTCTTAATATCCTTTTAATAGGAACACAGATTATATAGTCTAGTTGCAATTTATCAAAAAAAAAGTGGACATAAAATAAGTTTTCATTCATAATTTTTGGTATTACGGAACACAACCAAATTTATCACAAATCTGGAACCATATTATCGCTGTCGCATAACTCACCAACGTCCAACACGCTATGTTTGTGTGCGTGTACGCACTGCTCGTGGCATGCGCTGGCGTTGGGTTCGACATTATAACTATTAGGTAGTTTACCGATGTAAAAGACTGTTTTGTTGTTTATAGTTAAATAAAGTATTCATTTTTGACGACGACGTAATAAGTGATGATTAAAATTAAGAGTTAAATAAATTTAATAATTTGGACAAGGGGTAGAGCGAGGGCGAGCACATAGGTTTTGTTTACTTTTTGTCTACTTTGCTCTGGTATAGCGGCCCAAGATTAATACCTACTCTGTCAATGTTAATTGGATTTCTCCTTTACTTTAAATTTGAGTGTTATAATGTATTTGTTGTAGCATTTGAATTCGAAATTATGGTTTCAAGTCTAAATAGCAAAAAAATATATTTGTCAAGGTTTTTTGACACTTTCATTCAATTTGACTACACGGATAGCCGAGCGGTTGAGGTTATCCCGCCTAAACTACTGGGCGCGACGTGTCGCGGGTTCGACCCCCGTGTAGGACAAGGACAAGCGTTTGTGTGATTCACCAATGCTTGTTCTGAGGCTAGGTGTCTTTATGCATGTGAATTGTATGTTTGTGAAAGCCCCGCAACACATGGATTAAATTCCTTAGTGCGGGAGTAGCTTTTTATCAAAAAAGAAAGAAAAAACGACATCGACGCAGACGAAGCCGCGGGCGAAAAGCTAGTAATAAATATATTTTTTATTAACTAACTATTTACTTACGAAATATTACCTATTATATTATATGTACTGTTTAATATAATAATTAAATAAACCGCCTCCAGCATACCTACTTTAAAATTTTAAACGGAACTTGGTAACAGTTGTCGCTCGCTGTAGGTGATTATCGCGTAGGTATAGGCGAGTTACGACGGAGTCGACGGAGGCCTCTAGCCAATACATGGATGGGGTGGGAGTGAAATATTTGGAAAAAGATTTAATGGAAAAATGGGATAGTGTAAAACATACTCTTTCTTATTACAAAAAAAAAATGAAACTTGGGTTGGATTACTTACGTAATATTTGTTACCTATTAGGTACCAAAAAATAAGTTTCATAACGAAAACATACTCTTGATCATTTTAAATTTACCGAATTTTAATCTACACTAATATTATAAAGAGGAAAACTTTGTTTGTTTCATTTCACCATTCGAAAGCTACATTATCCACGAGTAATATAGGCTATATTTAATTTTGCACAAAAATAGGGTTCCGTAAGATATTAGGGTTTTTCGGACACAAGGTGTAAAAAATCAACCAAAAAACTTACTTATTTTGCGTACCCTGCCTAAACTATTAAAGATAGAACCATAAAATGTTCTAAGTAATTGTAGATCTTATAAATATCTACAAAAAAGTTCGCGACACACCATACCTATCTATGTTGAGTAAGGCACAATAACCATTTTTTTTATTGAAAAATCTTGATTTTTTTTGTACTACATTTAAACGCGTTTATTTTACTCATGCTATTAATCCTTATCAAAATTAATTATTTCCTCACTATGTACAGTTAATGTAGATAATATTTGGTCCTTGAATAGTCAAAATTGGACGTTTGGTTCTGAAGTTATAGCGAAATTAAAATATTACGATTTCTGCTGCACGGCCCGTTATGATATTGTTGTGGTTATAAACGAGAAGGCACTTTATATTAGCAAAATATATGTATTTTTTTATCATATATAAGCTCATAAATGTTATCTATACTTCTATAGGCTCTAATATATAAAGCTAAAGAGTTTGTTTGTTTGAACGCGCTAATCTCAGGAACTACTGGTCCAAATTGAATAATTATTTTTGTGTTGGATAGACCATTCATCGAGCAAGGCTTTAGGCTATAAACCATCACACTGCGACTAATAGGAGCGAAGATACAATGGAAAATGCGAAAAAAATAGGGCGGGTATAAATTATAACTTATATCTTCTAACCACGCGGACGAAGTCGCGGGCGACAGCTAGTTTTGAATAAAGTGGATATGCGTGCGTTACGGTATATTGGTATAGGTACCTATCTTTCTTAGCGGTGTTAAAATATACGAAATGTAATTCGCTGGCATTTCGTAATAATGAACGTTTTAAACTAAAAGTTTCATAGGAACCTAGATAAATTAAATAGGTACCGTCTTTTGGTATTACGTTTGTATTGAAAAGTTTTCGTTCACGTTTTATTTTATTAGATTTTTAGATTTAAGATACCTAATATCATTAAATCTTCTGATATAGACAACGTACAATAATTTCCAAAAAAAGCATTACTGGTTTTTGTGTTCACCAACGGTTCCGAAAATTAAATAACAAAAATAAAGCATTTACTGAACAAAATTAGTACAATGCAATGGTTATCAGTCATTATGAATGACTCGCTACAAAAGTACTACACGCACGCACACAGCTACGCGCTGCGCCGCGAGAAGTCCGATAGAGATAGCAATGTTTCGTCCGATTTTTGGCTCGCGTCGAATTGCAGTTGCGCGCTGCTTACACCGGCCTCTTATAAGAGGCCAGTGAACACAAAAACCAGTAATGCTTTTTTTGGAAATTATTGTACGATGGCTATATCAGAAGATTTAATGATATTAGGTATCTTAAATCTAAAAATCTAATAAAATAAAACGTGAACGAAAACTTTTCAATACAGACGTAATACCAAAAGACGGTATTTAATTTATCTAGGTTCCTAATAAACTTTTAGTTTAAAACGTTCACTATTACGAAATGCCAGCGAATTGCATTTCGCATATTTTAACACCGCTAACAGCATGTTTTCAACTTATTTTTTCTGTAATTTAATTCTTAATATTTAATAATAATTAGTCGCAGTGTGATGATAAAATAAATATTTTTCAATTTGGACCAGTAGTTCCTGAGATTAGCGCGTTCAAACAAACAAACAAACAAACAAACAAACTCTTCAGCTTTATATATTAGGACCTATAGAAGTATAGATAACATTTATGAGCTTAAATATGATAGAAAATACAAAAATTTTGGTAATATAAAGCGCCTTCTCGTTTATAACCACAACAATATCATAACGGGCCGTGCAGCAGAAATCGTACTATTTTAATTTCGCTATAACTTCAGAACCAAACGTCCAATTTTAATTATTCAAAGACCAAATATTATCTACATTAACTGTACATAGTGATGAAATAATTAATTTTGATAAGGATTAATAGCATGAGTAAAATAAACGCGTTTAAATGTAGTCCAAAAAAAATGAAGATTTTTCAATAAAAAAAATGGTTATTGTACCTCACTCGACATAGATAGGTATAGTGTGTCGCGAACTTTTTTGTAGATATTTATAACATCTACAATTACTTAGAACATTTTATGGTTCTATCTTTAATAGTTTAGGCAGGGTACGCAAAATAAGTAACTTTTTTGGTTGATTTCTTACACCTTGTGTTCGAAAAACCCTAATATCTTACGGAAGCCTATTTTTGTGCAAAATTAAATATAGCCTATATTACTCGTGGATAATGTAGCTTTCGAATGGTGAAATAATTTTTAAAATCGGTCCAGAAGTTTATGAGCCTATTCAATACAATGAAACAAACAAAGTTTTCCTCTTTTTATTAGTGTAGATTAAAATTCGGTAAATTTAAAATGATCAAGAGTATGTTTTCGTTATGAAACTTATTTTTTGGTACCTAATAGGTAACAAATATTACGTAAGTAATCCAACCCAAGTTTAATTTTTTTTTGCAATAAGAAAGAGTACATATCATTTACACTATCCCATTTTTCCATTAAATCTTTTTCCAAATATTTCACTCCCACCACATCCATGTATTGGCTAGAGGCCTCCGTCGACTCCGTCCTAACTCGCCTATACCTACGCGATAATCACCTACAGCGAGCGACAACTGTTACCTACTAAGTTCCGTTTAAAATTTTAAAGTAGGTATGCTAGAGGCGGTTTATTTAAATATTATATTAAACAGTACATACATTAATGTTAGGTAATATTTCGTAAGTAAATAGTTAGTTAATAAAAAATATATTTATTACTAGCTTTTCGCCCGCAGCTTCGTCCGCGTCGATGTCGGTTATATCGCGTTTCCAAGAAAGAGAACTCTTCAAAAGTCCGGGATAAAAACTATCCTATGTTCTTTCTCAAGGTCAACTCTATCTCTGTACCAAATTTCATTAAAATCAGTTCGGTGGTTTAGACGTGAAGGCGTAACAGCCAGACAGACAGAGTTACTTTCGCATTTATAATATTAGGTATAGTAGGGAATATTAGTAGGGATTAAAACGTTTTTTTTTTCATACCTACTTTGTTAAAATTTTACTTTGCTTGTAGGTACGTACCACGTAGTAGGTACTGTGCCAAATTTCATTAAAATCAGTTCTTCGTCTTCTTAAAGTGCTTACAGATATAACAGATTTTTTTTCTTTCTTTTTTGTTAAAAAGCTACTCCCGCACTAAGGAATTTAATCCATGTGTTGCGGGGCTTTCACAAACATACAATTTACATGCACAAAGACACCTAGCCTCAGAACAAGCATTCGTGAATCACACAAACGCTTGTCCTACACGGGGATCAAACCCGCGACACGTCGCGCCCAGTGGTTTAGGCGGGATGACCTCAACCGCTCGGCTATCCGTGTAGTCAAATTGAATGAAAGTGTCAAAAAACCTTGACAAATATATATTTTTGCTATTTAGTCTTGAAACCATAATTTCAAATTCAAATGCTACAACAAATACATTATAACACTCAAATTTAAAGTAAAGGAGAAATCCAATTAACATTGACAGAGTAGGTATTAATCTAGGCGCGCTATACCAGAGTAAAGCAGACAAAAAGTAAACAAAACCTATGTGCTCGCCCTCGCTCTACCCCATCCAAATTATTAAATTTATTTAACTATTAATTTTAATAATCACTTATTACGTCGTCGTCAAAAATGAATACTTTATTTAACTATAAACAACAAAACAATCTTTTACATCGGTAAACTACCTAATAGTTATAATGTCGAACCCAACGCCAGCGCATGCCACGAGCAGTGCGTACACGCACACAAACATAGCGTGTTGGACGTTGGTGAGACATGCGACAGCGATAATATGGTTCCAGATTTGTGATAAATTTGGTTGTGTTCCGTAATACCAAAAATTATGAATGAAAACTTATAATATGTCCACTTTTTTTTTGATAAATTGCAACAAGACTATATAATCTGTGTTCCTATTAAAAGGATATTAAGAATATTAATGTTTTAAGTACAGAAATATTAAGTTGAAAACATGCTGTTAGCGGTGTTAAAATATACGAAATGCAATTCGCTCGCATTTCGTAAATAGTGAATGTTTTAAACTAAAGGAACCTAGATAAATACCGTCTGTATCCGAATAACATAACTTTAAGTCGGTGATATGTTCGTAGCGACAATGATTTTGGTATTACGTTTGTATGGAAAAGTATTCGTTCACCGCACCCTTAAGATGTAGTGGTAAGGGATGTAATCACGTCAAAGCACACGCACTCGAGGGCATGTCATGTCATGTGATGCTTGTTACTCTGCTGAGTGAATGCACACGGATTTTAAGGACAAGATAATTAAGGTAAATTTATAAAAGTATGATATTTTACTGGCCCTCGACTTTGTCTACCTGATGGATTTTAAAATGAGAAATTTTATAATAACTTACCAAATATGATATTTTATTGTTCTTGCCTTCCCTTCGCCTTTATCAGAATTCGCAAAGGATGAGTTATTTTGCACTGTTCATAAAGTACCTCATTATTGATTTTTTTTTAATATCTACTAGGTAACAGAAAAGAGTTTGCTCAAATGTAAGTTAATAAAGTCTTGGCAATTCAAAGTTTAATGAACTAAATACAATTTTACTTTATTATCACGTAAAAAATTAAGTTGAAAAAAATTGCTTCGCACCCCTTTAATGTGCAGCGCTTTGCTCTCGTCAACCCATAAAAAAAGACAGTAATTTGATTCTGAAAAACTGTCTTGATTCTTGGTTGAGTGGGTTATATTCATATTTCGATGTGAAAAAAAATCTTAATTAAATAGGTATCAGTTACGTAAGAAGGTGGTCTAATGAATGACGAACATTATACTGAGCACATGCACAATTCGGCCTTGAAACCAGTACGCATTAATTGAATAAGCTGAAGTTTCCATATTGGAAGGCTTTGAATTATGCTTCTTATTAAAAGAAAGATCTAGAAACGTTTTGAAAGTTTGTTAAGACTAAGTAATCTTTAAGGGGAAAAAGAAATCGTAAATGTTGGCCAGTTTTTTAAAAATATTATAATTATTGAAATTGAATTAAATTATTAAAACTATTCTTTTCAACTGTAGGACAGAGAATAGGCCTTGTGTTAAATAAATGTTCAACATTAAAACAGTCGTAGTAACTACAGGCGAAACACGGTTCGTGATGGAAAACGTAGTTGGATAATAAAACGGCACAGTCAGCATAACACGTGGGGCGTTACGCGTGGATGGGCCGCGGCACCGCCAAGAGATTTTTATTTGAGAAACTTTTTTCACAGCCACCCCGTCTGCGAACTAAGCAAATACCTAACTTGGTTACACACTGCGGTGACATTCGGACAGCTAAAGACACCAAGGTCAAATGCTTGTAAGTGTACTGGTCGCATTCTGCCCCTTGGTTATTTACGAGTAAATTTCTACAGTTGCTAGCGTTAATAAAAAAAATTAAAGGTATTGTTTTTTTTTTGAGCGGCTACCATCAGCGTTAACAAATGTATGATATAACTTGGCTACGAGTACTGACATAGCAATGAGACGTACGCGACGTTGTAAATTGTCTTTTGTCTACACATACCTCAGAAGACCGCTGCTTTGTAAAGTGAGACGAATGGAATTTTGGAAAACAGATGGCGCTCTACATTTTTTAGTTGCACCACCTCTCTTCTACGTTTATAAAGTTGGTGGTAGACGAATGAAGACGCCATATAGGTGACATATAATGGCACCAATATCCAATGCCGTATTATCCATAAGGCACTTTAGGCCAGTGCCTAGGGGCCCACCACCAAAGGCATCTAAAAAAAAGGCCTAGGGGCCCCTGAGCCCCTAGATCCAGCCCTGCCAATATCATACACCCATACAGTATAATAATTATTTGCGAACAATGGAAAATAAATACCATTATTTGCCTTTCCTTTCATTAGGTAAATTGTTGACTATCAAATCAATGGACTCGATTTTGGTCACTATATGAAAGGACTTAACAAACGATTTTTTCTAAGTTTAAACTAAAGACTCTTTAAAAGCTCGTTACTCACCGCAACCGTGTGTCACATATTAGAGCAAATATCTAAACCTAGAGGCCGTGGCGAACGAGGTTTAACTCATTTCCCGTACGTTTCCAATATGTGGGGGCCGCAAAGAAAATCGAACAAATCGATATGTGAATAATAGGGATTATGTGGTACAACTGTGAAATTTTTCAATTCTGACGGCTGCGGTCTCTGTGAAATGGCGTATAACGAGACTTTTTAATAAAATTTTGAAGATTTGATTTAAACTTTTTGGAATAAAGATTTTTCTTGTCTATCGAAGTCATAAACCTTATTACAATCAGAGCCATGTTAATATATTCCATTGGTTAAGATACTTAAAAAAATTGATCAATCTTGGTGGGAATTACTTGGAGTAACGGCTGATTTATATAAGTGGTATATTTGATTTGGTCATCTTCATCGTTGTTATACATAAGTTTTTAATTGAGTTATTTTTTTATACTACGCTTAAGACAAAAAGAAGCATCAATATTTTGGAGTATGCATAAGTACAAAGGTTGTTATACCTACGACCTGTGTTCGTATAATTTTCCATTTTTAATCTTACATTTTATTATTGTTTTATAGTTGCTGAACACTCTGTCTACGGACCTTGAGGAGATGCTGACGGAGCTTTATGAGGACAGGAATATGGCCAGGTCAGTACAATTATATTTGCTTTAACAAACATGAAAATGTACATTTAAATCACAGGGTGACAGGTCATACGTGTTTATCGTTCTGTAGTTTTAAATGAAAATCATAGTTTATTTAAGTTTCAAACTAAAGAAATATATTTTTTTTATGTTCAAAAGAGCTCCCCCTCGGACTCAGACTCGGACGGGTATGTTTTTGTTAGTAAAAGTCTGATACTTCTACTTAACCTAAAACGGAAGAATTCAGTTAATGGTATCCCACCTAGAAAAACGTAGGTACTACTGCATACTGTACAAAACCGTATACATTTGGTCACTGGGAAATAACAAGCTTTAAATTAAATCCAAACCTAAACAGACCAAATATTTGCAATTCATTTAAATATCTACTTACAATCACACTGTAGAATCTAATTATTGAATCAATCGTGAATAAAAAAAACGAGTTTTACTGAAGTATTTCTACCCTACCAAAACGATAAACAAACGATTTTAAACCTTATGCTCACTGGATAAGGATCATTAAAGGTTTTCAGCGTGGTAATAAGTCTTGTGAAATGGTATTAGCGGCACAGTGGCGCGCTTCGCCGGATAAATCGAATTACATGCGGTCCTGGGTTCGACTCTTGACTTGAGCGGTTTTCCTTTGATACTGAAACCCTTTTGAAATGTTTATGAATATACGTTAACATGTATTTTAGAAGGAAAGTTTGTCTTGTTTGAGCTGCCTTCTTGAAATATAATAACCTTTTTTGAATTTCATACAAAGGTGAAGATGAAATAATGTGGAGCTTAGTTTCTGTGTTTTAAGCTTTTAGAGGGATTTTGGGTACTTGATGTATAATTTTAACTTTCTCGGAGTTATACTTGTTTCAATACTTGGTTTTATTATTCAAATATTGATGGAAACTATTATTAAACGATGCGCGACGTCTTAAATTTTGGCGCTTCTTTAAAAAGTTTTCGTTAAAAATAATTGGTTAATGGTCTAAGCAGATCAAACGCATCGCTATCGGGTGAGAAGCTTTTATATAAATGCAAATAATTATCATTCACTAACTTACTAATCACACTGAAACAATACAGTCAACCTTTACTAAACAGGGTAGCTATACTAGCTATTACATATACAAACATTCGTTTAGTCGTGTTGCAGATAATCCCTTCAAACAAGCCTGTGGCAGGCTCTCGTCCGAATCCTAACCGAAATTAAATTAACAGTATGCTTTCAATTTCCACACACAGTTCAATCTAAAGCCGGGCTTCACTTCTTTTTTCACAATCCCTCCAATCCGTTGTGGTCTATTGTGTTACGTGCATGTAAAGGACATGTACGAGAATCGATAGATATGTCTCAACTACGAAGGGTTAACGTATATTTTCTTGATGATCGCATTATTGTATAAAAAAAAATAGGAAATTCTAGCCACATTCTTCTAAGAACGACGGAACTTAGAGCATCTTGGAATACGAATGACGTATTTTTTTCTGATACTAGGAAAGTAAATTGTGTCTCCTAATACTTCCATCATACATGGCACAATTATTTTCCTTTAAAAAAAAGTATGGAATGTAATACATCTGTCGCGAGGGTTTTACAAAGTTAGGTTTAGGATGTTAGGAAGGATAGAGCCAGAGTTAGGATGGATACCCAGAGTTAAAATTCCTGCATTACACAGACGCTTGTCCAACGCGAGGATCGAAAAACGTACTAGGCTATAATTTGTAGCAGTCTTCGGTATTTAGAATGACAAAATCCTGGACAGTATTTTCCAAAAAAATAACATCAATCATATCAAAAGTCATCAAAAGTCTCTTGAATAAAATAACACATTTCTGCACGGTAATGAAAATTTATTTTTTTATTAATTCCAATCGCGTCGCACTCTGTATGGACGATAAATAAACCAACAAAAACATTGTTTTAAAAGGGGAATTCTGAAATATATTGCTCGGTATCTGTTTTAAAGCCAATGGCGTGTCCGTGGCAAATAAATCAGCGGGGAAGCTGAGGATGGTATCGAAGCACAACAAATCATTGCCCTGGTGTTGACGTTACCGGGATCTATAGTCCAATTTATATTAAACACCTTTTGACAACCCTAAAATTTGAAGGGATAATAAAGCGTTGATATTAGGCTGTTATCTAAGCGTAAAATCTGTAATTTCATTGAGTTTTTTTTTTGCAGTTCGTTCTCTATATAAAAATAAGTCTTTGTCACAAGCAAAGCCTATTCACCTATATGTAAATACAGAGATTTATGTATACGAAATCTTTCCGAAAATCATATATTTCACGCAAAACATACCTTTCACACCTCTGGGGATACGCATAAAATCCGCCAACTACGTAGATTTAGCATATAAAAATCCACGATAGTCGTCCCAACACCATAACATTATGCAACCGGTGTTAGATTATCATAAACGTATAATACCAGGCATGTTGTGTAGGTAGAATCGCTTAGTATTCTCTACATTGCATTTTATGACACCTTACATTTTTACACAGCTGAATAAATAAGGCAATGTAAATTGATGTAAAGACAGATTATTTGGAGATTGAAATAAAAACGAAACATAAAATGTTTATTCAGATTTATTATTTTAAATCGAATATTTGTTTTATGTTTAATTTAAAGCTTTTAATATTAAATGAATGAGCTCTCCAGAATTGTCTACAGAGAGTCACTTAGTTGAAAATATGGACCGTCAAAAACAGCGGAACGTATCCGGACCAGAAGGCCGAAGTTCCGAACAAAGCATTATGAATAATGAAACACCCTCTGTACAAAGGTTCGCTAGCATAGGTTGTGGTTATATCCACCGCAGAACTGGAAATTTTGCGGTGGGGTGTCGCAACGAAAAAACGGGAGCGCAAAGTGTTTTTTACGGCTTTAATACGAGTTTATTAAAATATTTAAAGCGGAACTTTAGCGAGAATTTCCCCAAAGACATCTCAAAAAGGTCCCCCGTCTCACCGATATGAAACTTTTAACTTAGGTGTTGGAATGATAAATTAAAACGAAGCGAAAGAGCGCCGACATGTGTTAGAGTAATGAGATATTTTTTCGCTCTGCCTCATAAATTATTGGAAGCGAGAGTTTTTGATGTGCAAAACCCTACTTACATTATTAATGGAACAAGTGAACATTTACTTTATTCATTTTCTGATTCGGCGTCTACTTGTGCAGTCTCAAATTAGCAATGAATAAAATATCAAGATTCAGTTCAAGATCTGTTCAATCCAATTTTGCGTTCAAACGGAAGGTGTAATTACGACCGTATTTAATTAATTTCATTTCAGGAATCATCTTTCTGCGATCCTTTCAAAAGCGCCCCTTTTGAGGAACAAAAGCCCTCGATTGGTATTCGCGTGAAATCGTCTAGGACCCCTAAATGGACTATTAGGTACAGACCTCGTCTGATTTCGGCTTGCACTTAGAACAGAGCCGTGATTTAAGGAGGGTTCTGCATGGAGGGAGATAACTGGGGCTCAGACCGTTAGAAGATGTGCATTTCGGATATTGAATGTGATTTTTTATGGCAACATTACGTGCACGCCACGAGAAGAGTACTGAAGTAGGGAAATTGTGGAAATGGTTATGTAAAGTGCTTTATGTATGTAGTGATAACGCAAATAAAATCTAGAAATAATTTTCAACATCGTGTTTGTTATGTACGATTAAGCAGCTACAAAACTGTATGAATACTTGCATGAAGCATAAATACGTCGTGTACCGAAAAGCTGAACAACCTCTTTTGGCTACAAAAAAAGTAAGAACAAATAGATACCAAAAGCATTTTTCAAAATCCAACGAACAAACAATATTCTTTTGTTTTCAAAACTGTAAACAGCGCAAAGCTCTTGATAATCAGCAATTTTGTTGTAATATCTTATTGTATGCTGAAGAATAAACCTGGGTTTTCTCATATTTCCCTTTTGTACTGCTAGACATTGTAGTGGAGGCCTTTTGTGGTTTCGAACTCGCCTGCGAAGCTCGGTACTGCGCTTTTAGTTCTTAAAACCACCCCTTCATATAGCATAGTACATGATAGTGATGTAAAATGCCGCAGTCGATTTTTTTTAATAAAAAAATTGTACTTACAACGGCTATCTTGAAACAGGAAAGAGGTTAACATAGTGAGTGTATTTTTTGTATGTTCGTGCTTTTTCTCATACGTATTATTTGGGAAAGGTAAAATTAAAAATGAAAGTATGGACGTGTCTTAGTTCCTTTAAAATTTACGGTAGAGGATTTGATATCCGATTTTTACGTGACTTCGTTAAAGTAACATTAAAATATAACCCTCAATTTTATATTTGTTTTGTTTCAATAAATCTATACATTTGCTGCAATGTCTGCAAGATCTATTTTACGTTTTATTAAGGTCTCGATATTTATTGTACACCTAAAGCCCACCTCTCGTCAAAACGGTAGTACTTTGAGTGATTGCGAACGAACTCCACAAACAATGGCCGCGCCGCCGAGTCAATCTCGCAGTCAATGCTATAGTTATACGGCAGCTTAAGGATGCCTTATTGAGATGCAGATACTACATAGTATTACAACGGATAGTGTAAACAATGTTTTTGTGTAGAATAAAGGAAGAGTAAGTTTTTTTCATTAGAAGCTAGTCTTTGAAGTGGAATTTAGGTTTTGATGGTACCTATCTAATGTAGGTTATCCGCTGTTAAATAATCCATCTATTTAATTGTGGTTGAAAAAAAAACTGTTTTAGTAAATTAGGTACATATCAGGTGAGCATATTTTTTTAAAATAAATTATAAAAGTGAAAGATGAATAGGTTATTATATATTTGCGTTCTTGATCATGAAA